>NW_027436236.1:0-100000 GCF_964199755.1 Larus michahellis | reverse complement strand
CCTAACCCTAACCCTAACCCTAACCCTAACCCTAACCCCTAACCCTAACCCTAACCCCTAACCCTAACCCCTAACCCCTAACCCTAACCCTAACCCTAACCCTAAACCCTAACCCTAACCCCTAACCCTAACCCTAAACCCTAACCCTAAACCCTAACCCCTAAACCCCAACCCCTAACCCCAACCCCCTAACCCCAAACCTACCTGTAACCCCCACCCCTAACCCCCACCCCTAACCCTTAACCCTAAACCCTGACCCCTAAACTGTGACCCCTGACCCCTAAACCCTAAACCTTAACCCTGACCCTCAACCCTGACTGTAACCCCTGACCCCCCACCCCCAACCCTACCCCTAAGCCTAAATGCAATCCATAAACCCTAACAAGGATTTTCATATTGTGATGTCACTGTATGGCTTGAAGGGTGGTTTGTAATTGGTGTGTTGTGGGTTTTGATCCCTGTGGGTGTGTGAAAGAAAAATTTTCCCCCTAATTTGCATATTTAATTGGTAATTTGCATATCTGGTGGGTTTATTTGCATAGTTAGTATTCTAATTGGGAGTAATGAGTGGTTAAAATAATCTGTGGTTCTGATTAGAATAATCAGAGATTACTCCCAATTAGAGTACTGCTCATTTATGTATGCATGGGGGGGTAATATTATAGTAATAAAGAAATAAAAATAATAAGACTGGTGCAGCAGTAGGTTTTGGTACAGGGGCTGGGAGTGACTTTTATTTTTTTTTTTTAATTTGTTTTTGAAGTGACTACCAGCCCCTGTACCAAAACCTACTGCTGCTTTTAACCAATTCAAAATATGTCTACTTACAATGACCAACGTGTAAAAAATGCTGGTCACACCAGACATACAGTGACAACTGAACACCCTCCAGCAAATTCTCAGACATGCTCTCTCAAAATCAACCGCACTCAATGCTACACTGACACCCAGCGTCAGACATCCAAAACCTCAGCCTCGATCACAGATGAACGCAAGCAGGCTGCCAGCCAGTCCGAGTCATGTACAGACTCTGGCATGGCCAAAGACAAGCACATATCTGGATGCCAACTCCCACCCTATCCAAGATGCCTGCTCACTATCTGACACAATGCAGCTCTGACACACTCAGAGTCCCACACCATTCAAAACACGCACACACACAGACATTCACAACCCAAAGCAGCACTGCTCATACTCAAGCACAGTCCAACACATGCACGCTCAGAGTCCAGAGCCTTCTAGAACATGCACACCCAGATTCCAGCTCACCCATACATAAAGTCACACACACATAGTAACAGTCCAAGTCTGCCGCCACCACAGCCCAACTCGGCCACACACACAGTCACACTCCCCACTGTGTGACTCCAACAGCATCCAAGTCAAACTCAGGCTCCGCCACCATCCCACACAGGCAGCCATCCGATCACACTCCAGACCTTGCACCCTCAGACTCCAACAGCATCCAACACAGGGAGCCACACAGTCACACTCTGCAATGTGGACCTTCAGAGTCCAACAGTATCCAAGTCAAACACAGACTCCGCCACCATGCAGCTCTGCCACACACACAGTCACACTGCACAACCTGCACCCTCAGACTCCAACAGTGTCCAAGTCAAACACAGACAACCGCACAGGCACGCTCCGGAACGTGCAGGCTCAGACTCCAGCAACATCCGAGTCTAACACAGGCTCCGACACCACCCAGCACAGACAATCACACAGGCACACTCCGGGACATGCAGCCTCAGACTCGAGCAAGATCCAACTCATGCACACACATGGTCACGCTGCAAAAATTACACCCTCAAACTCCGACACAGCCACACTCAGCAACAAGCACGCTAAGACTCTGATGCGGTCTGACTCAAACACACACCAGACAAACAATACAAAACTTAAAATGGAGAATTAAAATGTAGCTTTATTATAGACAGTGGAACTACTCCTGCTCTCACCTAAACCTTATGGAAGTTACTGTTCGTAAACTTCACTGTTGGTAAATGCAGACCTTGAATCTTGATGACTGCATTTGTGAATCCAGAAACATGTCCCAAAATCTGTCAGTCACAGACTCCTACCTGCTGCTTCCCCCATGCCTGTTGCCCATGCCGTTGTTGTCCTGGGAGCTTCAGAGAGAGAATGCCATGCATTGCAAACATCTCCTTACTTGCCTTGGTATTCTTCCATTATATACATATTTCTTCCCTTACAACACTGTAGCTTTTTCTCCTGAGCTCTAAAATATCTCTGCCCTCTCCCTGAAGATATAGGGCCAGAGAAAGCTTCTCTCCTTCATTTGGCTAGCAAGCCCTGCACAAACCACAACGCAACTCTATTAAGGTGTAGTTTACCTACCAGATCTAGCTCTTGCCCCCATACACAGAATTTCACCGCACGTGTAGCGGCTCCCCTGCTTTATGGCTTAGTGTGATATTTCCCTCAGAATACAGCCTAAACATATTTCACTTCCCCCTATTAGCTCATTGCAATCAATGTTCAGGTTCAACACTAATTGGGTCCTATTAGCAGTCTATGCTTCTGTAATTACCTTTGAGTAAGTTTAACACCAATACCTCAGCACAGCCAAATCTACCGGTTGACTACTTATTAACACCTAAAACCCTGACTTTCCTGGAACCTATCCACAGCTACATTTACCTACACCTTGTCCAGGCTCCCTCCTACACCATGATGGAACTTATCTGATCATTTACAACAATTACTACAAGTACCTGTACGCTCCAAATGAGAACTGTTCTTGACACAACTACTTCTACCTTCCCCCCACCCCGCCACTATCAGCTCTGTTTCCACATCAACACTGAAATTATCTGCTACCCTTGTAAATTCTACTGACATATCACTATAAGCCATCATCTCATCAAAAGATATCACACCTTACTTCTTTCTTTTTTTGGTGGAACCAAACCAGAAGCATCCTAGCCTTCACACACTCCAAACACACCGCTCTCTCAACAACCACACAAAACACCCACCGCTCTCGGCTCCTGCCTGCCTCTGACCACCTACTGCCAGATGCCGTCCCCCCCCCCACGGGCTTCGCTCCCCAGGAGCGCTGCTCGCAGGGGGGCTCCTAAATGTCCCTGCCTGACAAAACCCCGCCCGGAGCCCTACCTCCGCCCAAACTTTGGCGACGACTGTCGCCTCGCGGAGGGGCCGGGACCGGGGGGAAAAAAACCCCAGCCAGGGGAGGGAAAAAAAAAATCCCCCGGCTGGGGCTTTTTTATTCTTTCATTTGGCTCTGCATGCCTTCGGTAAGCAAGGCTCAACTCCACATATGACCTGCGAGGCAACACCACCACCAAAACACAAGCGCCACGCACACCACTCTCTCAACGACCACACAAAACACCCACCGCTCTCTCAACGACCACACAAAACACCCACCGCTCTCTCAACGACCACACAAAACACCCACCGCTCTCTCAACGACCACACAAAACACCCACCGCTCTCTCAACGACCACACAAAACACCCACCGCTCTCTCAACGACCACACAAAACACCCACCGCTCTCTCAACGACCACACAAAACACCCACCGCTCTCTCAACGACCACACAAAACACCCACCGCTCTCTCAACGACCACACAAAACACCCACCGCTCTCAGCTCCTGCCTGCCTCTGACCACCTACTGCCAGATGCCGTCCCCCCCCCACGGGCTTCGCTCCCCAGGAGCGCTGCTCGCGGGGGGGCTCCTAAATGTCCCTGCCTGACAAAACCCCACCCGGAGCCCTACCTCCGCCCAAACTTTGGCGACAACTGTCGCCTCGCGGAGGGGCCGGGACCGGGGGGAAAAAACCCCAGCCAGGGGAGGGAAAAAAAAAATCCCCCGGCTGGGGCTTTTTTATTCTTTCATTTGGCTCTGCGTGCCTTCGGTAAGCAAGGCTCAACTCCACGTATGACCTGAGAGGCAACACCACCACCAAAACACAAGCGCCACACACACCGCTCTCTCAACGACCACACAAAACACCCACCGCTCTCGGCTCCTGCCTGCCTCTGACCACCTACTGCCAGATGCCATCCCCCCCCGTGGGCTTCGCTCCCCAGGAGCGCTGCTCGCGGGGGGGCTCCTAAATGTCCCTGCCTGACAAAACCCCTCCCGGAGCCCTACCTCCACCCAAACTTTGGCGATGACTGTCACCTCGCGGAGGGGCCGGGACCGGGGGAAGAAAAAAACCCCCAGCCAGGGCCAGGGCGGGAGGGGAATACACTGGCTGGGGCTTTTTTATTCTTTCATTTGGCTCTGCGTGCCTTTGGTAAGGCAGGACTCAACTCCACATACGACCTCAATGTCAGAAGTATTAGGGACAAGGGGACATCACATCACAACAGTGTCAAATAACTAACAATCGACTAACAAATTCCCAATATGGTGCAGTACATTCACAGACAGGTTCCGCTGACAAGCAAGACAAAGGCAGAGCAATGCGACGCAAGACGTAACACTGTACATGATGGTACGCTGCTACACACGGTCCAATAAAGAGTGGCCGATGAAAGATTTGACGACTCCGGGACGTATGCTGGCAGAAGACATCAGATGTCAGTCAAGACAACGGCAGAGCAATACAATGCTAGGTGTAACATGATACGGGGCAGTACAAGGCAATACATGGCCAAATAAACAACAACCAAGGAAAATAGCCATGATACGGTGCAGTCCTATGACAGAGTGCCTAAAATAACAACCGATACAATCACGGGGCAATACAATGTAAGACGTACCACAATACAGGGCAGTACGAGGCAATAGGCAGCGAAATAAATTAGAGCCGATTAAAATGCCCACAAAACAGTGCAGGACAATGACACAATATTTAAAATTACATTCAAGACCGTGACACTGTGATACAATCCAAGGCCTACCAGTATACAAGGTAGTAAAAGCCATCACTGGGGCAAACAAAGAACAATTGTTTGCAATATTAACAGTACATTACTGTACGATCCCAGACGCTCTGAAGTGACAGTCAGGAAAATGACAGGGCGATACGATGCGAGACGTAACAGTACATGGGGCAGTAAAAGCCAACATACAATCAAATATAGAATGGCACGCTAACAAATACACAACACTGTAGCGCTATGAGATGAGGTCTAAAAGGATGATTGAGACCATGACATGGTGATACGACGCAAGACGTCACATTGTACGGAGCGGTACAGCGCAATACACGGTCAAAAAAACAGCCACCAAATAAAATAGTAACAATACAGTGCAGTCCTATGATACATTGTCTAAAATAACAAATCTAGACAGTGACAAGGCGATACGATGCAAGATGTAACGGTATATTGAGCAGCACAAGGCAATATGCGGCCAAAGAACAGACAATTAAAACACACAATACAGTGCAGCACTATGACACGATCTCTAAAGTTACAATCGAGACAATGACAGGACAATACAATGCAAGGCATTACGGTATACCGGGCAGCGCAAAGCGATATGCAGAAAAATAAATAACATGGGACTCAAAAATTGACAATACGCTCCAGTACAATCCCGGGAACTCGGAAATGACGGTCAAGAAAATGACAGGGCGATACAACAGAAGACATTACAGCATACAGGGCGGTACAAGCCAATGCGTGGTCAAATAAAGAATAGCTGATTCGAAAATTGACAAGACTGTGAAGTACAATCCCAGGCGGTCAGAAATAAGCCAAGACAATGACAAAGAATTACAATGCAAGACGTGACAGTATACGGGGCGCTGCAAGGCAATACCCGGTCAAATAAAAAAAAAAGCTAAAAAATTCGCAATACATTGCAGTCCTATGACAAAACGTCAAGAATGACCGTCAAAACAAGGACAGAGCAATGAAAGACAAGTCATAACACAATACAGGGAAGTACAAGACAAGACACGTTCAAATAAATAACAGTCAATTACAATACCCACAATACAATTGAGTCCTATGACACAACATCTAAAATGACAAATCGATACAATGACAGGACAATACTACAATGCAAGACATCGCATTATACAGAGCAACAGAAGGCAATAAACAGTCAAATAAATAACAGCCGATTCAAAATTTAACTGTATAGGGCACTACAGTTGCAGATGGTCTGAAATGACAATCGATACAATGATAGGGCCATATGATACAAGACATGACACGACACAGGGCAGTACAAGGCAATACGCAGCTTAATGAAAAGCAACCCATTAAAATACCAACAATGCAACACAGTCCTATGACACAATGTCTAAAATGACAATCGATACAATGATGAGGCACTGCAATACAGATATCGCGCTATACAGTGGTACAAGGCAATACGCGGTCAAAAAACCAAGCACATAAAATACTAACAATATGGTGCAGTCCTATGACGGATTGTCTAAAAAGACAGTCAAGACAATCACAGAGCAACACGATGCTATACATACCACAATACAGGGCAGCACGAGGCAATATGTGGCCAAATGAGTAACAGCCGATACCCACAATAGAATGCAGCGCTATGACACCATGTCTAAAATGTCAGTCGAGACAATGACAAAATGACAGAATGCAAGATATCACGGTATACAGGGCGCTACAAGGCAATACGCAGTCAAATAACTAACAGTCAACGTACTGCACTACATTGTGAATTTTGTTAATCGTAGACGGTCTGAATTGACAGTCCACGCGATGACAGTGCGATACAACGCAAGACGTAAGGCTATACAAGAGCAGTACACAGCAATACACGGTTGTTTAAAAAAAAAAAAAGCCGATGAAAAAATTCACAATATGGTGCAGTCCTATGACACAATGTCTAAGACGACAGTAAAAACAATACCATAGCAATACAGTGCAAGACGTAACGGTATAGCAGGCAGGACAAGTCAATATGCAGTCAAATCAAGAATGGCCGATTAAAATAACCGCAATACAGTGCAATGCTATGACACAATCTCTAAAATGACAATCGAGACACTGATGGGGCAATACAATGCAACACATAACAGTATACAGGGCAGTACAGGGTAATACCAAGTCACATACAAAACAGCCGATGAAAAAATTAACAATACAGTTCAATATAATCCCAGACAGTCTGAAGTGACAGTCAATGAGCAGGCAATACAAAGCTAGACATAATAGCAGGCATAACACCATAACACAGTCAAATAAATAACAGCCTGTTAAAATACCCACAATACGTTCCAGTCCTAGGACACGATGTCTACAGTGACAGTTAAGACAATGACGGAGCAATGCAATGCAAGACATAACATTATACAGGGCAGTTCAAGGCCAATACGCAATCAAATAAGGAATGACCAAACACAAAACTGACATTATAGTGCAGTGCTATGACAGAATGTCACAAAAGACAATCAAAACCGTGACACGCTTATACAAAGGAATACGTAACACAATACTGAACAGTACAAGGAAATACACAATGCAATACAGCAGTAATTAAAAAAAACCCACAATACAGTGCAGTACAATCAAATACAGTCTCAGGTGGCAGGAAAGGCAGTTACAGAGGAATAACACTCGAGACAGAACACCATCCAGGCCAGTCCAAGTTGGTACGTGGGCACATAAAGAAGCTCGCGATATGGTGCCTGTCAATGCTAGAATGTATTGGATGGCTCTCGGGACAGTCACAGGGAAATACAATGCAACATATCAGAAAATAAAGGGCAGGACAAAGCAATAAAAAATTAAATATAGAGCAACGGATCAAATCCGCCCACAATGCAGTGCCGTAAAATCCCAGAGAGTCTCAAATGACAGTCCAGACAATGACAGGGTAATAAAATGCAAGACGTGACAGTATATAGGGAGGTACAATGCAATACAGAATAAAGCAAGGAATGACCAATCGAAACCCCACAATAAAGAACAGTACGATTCCAAACGGTCTTGGGTGGCAATCGAGACAGTTACAGGGTGGCAGAATTGAAGACGCAACATTACACAGTGCCATACGATGCTGTATGCAATCAAATAAATACCAACCGATTAAAAAACCCACAACGCCGTGGCGGGACAACACAAAAATAAATGAGACAGCAGTCCAGATTATGACAGGGCAATACAATGTGAGACATAACACAATACAGGGCGGTACAGTACAATACACAGTCAAAAATAAACAACCCATTAAATAACCCGTAATACAGTGCAGGACAATGCCAATATATGCAGGACAGCAGCCAGGAGGATGACAGAGCAGTACAAGACAAAATGTAACACAATACAGGGCACTGCAATGACAAAATATATCAGATAGCAGTCAGGACGACAGGGCGATGCAATGCAAGACAACACAGCACAAGGCGGTAACGAGGCAATGCACGCTCAAGAAGAGCAACCGATAAAACCCCCCAAATACATATGAGGACAATCCCAGAGTGTCTAAAATGCCAGTGAAGAGAATGACACGGCAATACAGGCCACTGCCATGCAGGGGAGCGGAAAGGGGCTGTTTGGCTGGCCGTTATTGATAGAGTAAGCTAATTAACTTATAGTCACATTAGCATTGGAAGAAAATATGTAGGTCCCCACTGGAGACAGACTCTGGCCTGTATTGCGAGCCATCCCCCAAAGTAGAAGTACCACTCATAACAGCTTCCACTGATGGTTATAGCTCAAACAGAAACCCGGGGAAGAAAAAGAAGGGGGAGGTGGGGGAAAGAGAAGTAAAAAGCAAAAGGGAGAAAAACAGAGAAACAGGGTGGCGGGGGGAGGGGGGAGATGGGGGGAAGAAGAGAAAAAAAAAGGGGGCAGAGGGGCGGAAGAAGAAAAAAGAGGGGGGCGGCGGGAATAAGAGGAAAAACGCAGGGGGGAAGAGGAAAAACACAGGGGGGCAGCAGGGGGGAAGAGGAAAAACACAGGGGGCTGGGCAGGAAGAAAAGAAAAAAAAGGTGAGCAGGGGGGCAAAAAGAAAAAAAAGGTGAGCAGGGGGGCAAAAAGAAGAAAAAGGGGAGCAGGGGAAGGAAAGAAGCAAAAAAAGGGGGCTGGCGGGGAAAGAGAAGACGAAAAAGAGGGGTTGGGGAGGACGAGGAAAAGAAGAAAACCGGGAGCAAAGGGGGGAAAGAAGGAAAAAAGGGGGTTGGCGGGGCTAGAGAAGAAAAAAGGGGGGCAGAGAGGCGGAAGAGAAGGAAAAAAGGGGGGCAGAGAGGCGGAAGAGAAGGAAAAAAGGGGGGCAGAGGGGGAGGATTAAAAAAGGGGGAGCAGAAGGGGGGGAAGAAGAAAAAGTGGACTGGGCGGGAAAGAGAACAAGAAAAAGGGGGCGGCGGGGGGAAGACAAGGAAAAAAGGGGGCGGCGGGGGGAAGACAAGGAAAAAAGGGGGCGGCGGGGGGAAGACAAGGAAAAAACAGAGGGGCAGAGAAGGGAAGACGAAAAGGGGGGCAGAGGGGGCGAAGAGGAAAAAAGTGGGCTGGGGAGGAAGAGGAAAAAAAGGGGGCGGCGGGAGGGGAAGACAAGAAAAAAAGAGAGGGCGGCGGGAGGGGAAGACAAGAAAAAAAGAGAGGGCGGCGGGAGGGGAAGACAAGAAAAAAAGAGAGGGCGGCGGGAGGGGAAGACAAGAAAAAAAGAGAGGGCGGCGGGGGGAAGACAAGAAAAAAGAAGGGAGCAGGGGGGGAAGAGGAAAAAGGAGGGGGCGGGAGCAGGGGGGGAAGAGGAAAAAGGAGGGGGCGGCAGCAGGGGGGGAAGAGGAAAAAGGAGGGGGCGGCAGCAGGGGGGGAAGAGGAAAAAGGAGGGGGCGGCAGCAGGGGGGGAAGAGGAAAAAGGAGGGGGCGGCAGCAGGGGGGGAAGAGGAAAAAGGAGGGGGCAGAAGGGCAGAAGCGGAAAAAAGGGGGGCAGAAGGGCTGAATAAGAAAATAAAAGGGGGGCAGAGGGGGTAAGAGAAGAAAAAAGGGGGCGGCAGTGGGAAGAGATGAAAAAAAGGGGGCAGCTGTGGGGAAGGGAAGAGAAAGAAGGGGGGCAGAGGGGTGGAGAGGATAAAAAAGTGGGCGGCAGTGGTAAGACAAAAAAAGGGGGCTGGGGAGGAAGAGGAGAAAAAAAAAGATGGGCAGCGGGGGTAAGACAAAAAAAAGGGGGCGTCTGTGGGAAGAGAAGAAAAAGACGGGGCGTCTGTGGGAAGAGAAGAAAAAGACGGGGCGTCTGTGGGAAGAGAAGGAAAAAAGGGGGCGTCTGTGGGAAGAGAAGGAAAAAAGGGGGCGTCTGTGGGAAGGAAAAAAGGGGGCGTCTGTGGGAAGGAAAAAAGGGGGCGTCTGTGGGAAGGAAAAAAGGGGGCGTCTGTGGGAAGGAAAAAAGGGGGCGTCTGTGGGAAGGAAAAAAGGGGGCGTCTGTGGGAAGGAAAAAAGGGGGCGTCTGTGGGAAGGAAAAAAGGGGGCGTCTGTGGGAAGGGAAGAAAAAGACGGGGCGTCTGTGGGAAGGGAAGAAAAAGACGGGGCGTCTGTGGGAAGAGAAGAAAAAGACGGGGCGTCTGTGGGAAGAGAAGAAAAAGACGGGGCGTCTGTGGGAAGAGAAGAAAAAGACGGGGCGTCTGTGGGAAGGAAAAAAGGGGGCGTCTGTGGGAAGGAAAAAAGGGGGCGTCTGTGGGAAGGAAGCGGAAAATAAAAGGGGGGCAGCAGAGGGAAGACAAGAAAAAAACGGGGGCAGCTGGGAAGGAAGAGGAAAATAAAAGGGGGGCAGCAGAGGGAAGACAAGAAAAAAACGGGGGCAGCTGGGAAGGAAGAGGAAAATAAAAGGGGGGCAGCAGAGGGAAGACAAGAAAAAAAACTAGGGCAGAAGGGCGGAAGAGGTAAAAAAACTAGGGCAGAAGGGCGGAAGAGGTAAAAAAAGGGGGCAGAAGGGCGGAAGAGGTAAAAAAAGGGGGCAGAAGGGCGGAAGAGGTAAAAAAAGGGGGCAGAAGGGCGGAAGAGGTAAATAAAAGGGGGGCAGAAGGGCGGAAGAGGTAAATAAAAGGGGGGCAGAAGGGCGGAAGAGGTAAATAAAAGGGGGGCAGAGGGGGTAAGAAGAAAAACGGGGGTCGGCAGTGGGGAAGGGAAGAGTAGAAAAAAGACAGGCGGCAGTGGGGAAGGAAGAAGAAACAAAAGGGGGACAGAAGGGCGGAAGAGGAAAAAAAAGGAGGGTAGAGAGGGTGAGAAAAAAAGGGTAGCAGGGGGGCGAAAAGAGAAGAAAAAGGGGGCTGGACAGGTAGAAAAGAAAAAAGGGGGGCGGCGGGGGAAGAGGCGGAAAAAAAAGGGGGGCGGCGGGGGAAGAGGCGGAAAAAAAAGGGGGGCGGCGGGGGAAGAGGCGGAAAAAAAAGGGGGGCGGCGGGGGAAGAGGCGGAAAAAAAAGGGGGGCGGCGGGGGAAGAGGCGGAAAAAAAAGGGGGGCGGCGGGGGAAGAGGCGGAAAAAAAAGGGGGGCGGCGGGGGAAGAGGCGGAAAAAAGAGGGGGCTGGACGGGAAGAGGCGGAAAAAAGAGGGGGCTGGACGGGAAGAGGCGGAAAAAAGAGGGGGCTGGACGGGAAGAAAAGAAAAAAGAGGGGGCTGGACGGGAAGAAAAGAAAAAAGAGGGGGCTGGACGGGAAGAAAAGAAAAAAGGGGAGCAGGGGGGCAAAAAGAAGGAAAAAAGTGGGGCGGCAGGGGAAGTAGAAGAAAAAGGGGGGCGGCGTTGGGGAAGGGAAGAGAAAAAAGGGGGACAGAAGGGCGGAAGAGGAAGAAAGTAGGGTAGAGGAGGTAAGAAAAAAAAGGTGCGCAGCTGTGGGAAGAAAAAAAAAAAAAGGGGCACGGCCGTGAGGAAGAGAAGGGAAGAAAGGGGGTGGCTGGGAAGGAAGAATAAAAAAAAAGAGGGACAGAAGGGCGGAAGAGGAAAATAAAGTGGGGTAGAGGCAGTAAGAGAAAAAAGGGGGGGCAGCAGTGGGAAGACAAGAAAAGTATCTATTTACAAGTATCTAAAGGGTGGGTTTAAGGAGGACGGAGCCAGGCTCTTTTCACTGGTTCCCAGTGACAGCACAAGGGGCAATGGGCACAAGCTAGAACATAGGAAGTTCCGTTCAAATACACGGAAAAACTTCTTTACGGTGAAGGTGACAGAGCACTGGAACAGGCTGCCCAGGGAGGTTGTGGAGTCCCCTTCTCTGGTGATTTTCAAGACCCGCCTGGATGCAGCCCTGAGGGATGTGCTTTAGGCAATCGTGCTCTAGCAGGGGAGTCGGACTAGATGATCTCTAGAGGTCCCTTCCAACTCTGAAGATTCCGTGAAAAAAAGGGGGCTGGGAAGGAAGAGGAAAAAAATAGAGGCGGCCGTTCAGAAAAGAGGAAAAAAAATAGGGGCGGCTGTGAGGAAGAGAAAAAAAAAAGGGGCTGGACTGGAAGAAAAAAAAAAAAGGGGAGCAGGGTGGCAGCTGTGGGAAAGGGAAGAGAAAAAAAAGAGGGGGGCGGCCGTTCGGAAGAGAAGAAAAAAAGGGGGCGGCCGTTCGGAAGAGAAGAAAAAACAGGGGCTGGATGGGTAGAAAAGGTAAAAGAGCGGGGGTGGCAGGGAAGAAAAAAAAGGGGGGCGGCCGTTCAGAAGAGAAGAAAAAACGGGGGCTGGACGGGAAGAAAAGAACAAAAAACAGGGGAGCAGGGGGGCGTCTGTGGGGAAGGGAAGAGAAAAAGAAAAGGGGGGGCGGCGGGGAAGAGAAAAAAAAAGGGGGGGCGGCGGGGAAGAGAAAAAGAAAAGGGGGGGCGGCGGGGAAGAGAAAAAAAAAGGGGGGGCGGCGGGGAAGAGAAAAAAAAAGGGGGGGCGGCGGGGAAGAGAAAAAAAAAGGGGGGGCGGCGGGGAAGAGAAAAAAAAAGGGGGGGCGGCGGGGAAGAGAAAAAAAAAGGGGGGGCGGCGGGGAAGAGAAAAAAAAAGGGGGGGCGGCGGGGAAGAGAAAAAAAAAGGGGGGGCGGCGGGGAAGAGAAAAAAAAAGGGGGGGAAAGGGGCAGAAGAGGAAAAAAGGGGGTGGCTGTGGGGAGAGAAGAAAAAAAGGCGGGTAGAGGGGGTAAGAGAAAAAAATAGGGGCGGCTGTTCAGAAGAGAGGAAAAAAATAGGGGCGGCTGTTCAGAAGAGAGGAAAAAAATAGGGGCTGGACTGGAAGAAAAGAAAAAAATAAAGGGGAGCAGGGGGGTGGCCGTGGGGAAGGGAAGAGAAAAAAAAAGGGGGGAGGCCGTGGGGAAGGGAAGAGAAAAAAAAAGGGGGGAGGCCGTGGGGAAGGGAAGAGAAAAAAAAAGGGGGGAGGCCGTGGGAAAAGGAAAAAAAAAAGGGGGGCAGTCGTTCGAAAGAGAAGAAGAAAAGGGGGCTGGACAGGTAGAAAAGGTAAAAGAGCGGGGGGCAGAGGGGCAGAGAGGAGAAAAAAGGGGGGCAGAGGGGCAGAGAGGAGAAAAAAGGGGGGCAGAGGGGCAGAGAGGAGAAAAAAGGGGGGCAGAGGGGCAGAGAGGAGAAAAAAGGGTGCAGGGGGGCATAAAAGGAAAAAAGCGGGGGGCATAAAAGGAAAAAAGCGGGGGGCATAAAAGGAAAAAAGCAGGTGGCATAAAAGGAAAAAAGCAGGTGGCATAAAAGGAAAAAAGCAGGTGGCATAAAAGGAAAAAAGCAGGTGGCATAAAAGGAAAAAAGCAGGTGGCATAAAAGGAAAAAAGCAGGTGGCATAAAAGGAAAAAAGCAGGTGGCATAAAAGGAAAAAAGCAGGTGGCATAAAAGGAAAAAAGCAGGTGGCATAAAAGGAAAAAAGCAGGTGGCATTCGGAGAGAAGAAAAAGGGGGGTAAGGGGCAGAGAGGGAAAAGAGGAGGCTGGGAAGGAAGAGGAAGAGAAAAACGAGGGGCGGCTGTGGGAAGAGTAGAAAAAAAGGGGGCAGAGGGGCGAAAGAGGAAAAAAAGGGGGGTAGAGGAAGTAAGAGAAAAAGGGGGGGCAGCAATGAGAAGAGAAGGAAAAGGGGGCTGGGAAGGAAGAGGAAAAAAATAGGGCTGGCCGTTTGGAAGACGAGAAAAAAGGGGGCAGCCGTGAGGAAGAGAAGAAGAAAAGGGGACCAGGGGGAAGAAAAGAAAAAAAGGGACCAGGGGGTCAAAAAGAAGGAAAAAAGGGGGGCGGCGGGGGAAGAGAAAAAATGGGGGCGGTGGGAAGAGAAGAAAAAAGGGGGCAGAAGGGCGGAAGAGGAAAAATAAGGGGGGAACGGGGGCGGCTGTGGGGAGAGAAGAAAAAAAAGGGGGCAGAGGAGCGGAAGGGGAAAAAAAGGGGGGAAAAGGGGTGGAAGAGAAGAAAAAAGGGGCGGGCTGTGGGAAGGAAGAGGAAACAAAAGGGGGACAGAGGGGCGGAAGGGAAGAAAAAGGGGGGAAAGGGGCGGAAGAGGAGGGAAAAAAAACAACAGGCAGCTGTGGGAAGAGTAGAAAAAAGGGGCTGGTTGAAGGGAGAGAAGAAAAAAAGGGGGGAAAGGGGCGGAAGAGGAAAAAAGGGGGCGCCCGTGGGGAGAGAAGAAATAAAGGGGGGCAGAGGGCCAGAAGGGGAAAAAGGGGGGAAAAGGGGGCGGAAGAGGAAAAAAAAAAGACGGGCAGCTGTGGGGAGAGAAGAGAAAAAGGTGGGGGGAAGGGGCGGAAAAGATGACAAAAGGGGGGAAAGGGGCGTAAGAGAAGGAAAAAAAAACAACAGGCAGCTGTGGGAAGAGTAGAAAAAAGGGGCAGGCTGTGGGAAGGAAGAGGAAACAAAAGGGGGGACAGAGGGGCGGACAAGGAAAAAAGGGGGGACAGAGGGGCGGACAAGGAAAATAAAGTGGAGTAGAGGGGGTAATAGGAAAAAAAGGGGGGCAGCAGTGGGAAGAGAAGAATAAAAGGGGCTGGGAAGGAAGATAAAATAGGGGCGGCCGTTCAGAAGAGACAAAAAGAGGGGGCAGCTGTAAGGAAGAGAGGAAGAAAAGGGGGCGACGGAGGAAGAAAAGAAAAAAGGGGAGCAGGGGGGCAAAAAGAAGGAAAAAAGTGGGGCAGCGAGGGAAGAGAAAAAAATAGGGGCAGTGGGAAGAGAAGAAAAAGGGGGTGGAAGAGGGGAAAACAACGGGGGAAAAGTGGCGGAAGAGGAAAAAAGGGGGCGGCTGTGGGGAGAGAAGGAAAAAAAGGCGGGCAGAGGGGCAGGAGAGGGAAAAAAGGGGGGAGAAAAGGGGGAGAAGAGAGGGGGAAGAGGGGAAAAAAGGGCGAAAAAAGGGCGGAAAAGAGGGGGAAGAGGGAAAAGGCGGGGGAGAAGGGGCGGAAGAGGGGAAAAAGGGGCAGCAGTGGGAAGAGAAGAAAAAGGGGGGTGGGGAGGAATAGGAGGAAGAAAACGACGGGTGGAGGTGGGAAGAGTAGAAAAAAAAGGGGGAGAGGGGCGAAAGAGGAAAAAAAGGGGGCAGCAGTGGGAGGAGAAGAAAAAAGGGGGCTGGGAAGGAAGAGGAAAAAAATAGGAGCGGCCGTTCAGAAGAGAAGAAAAAAGGGGGCGCCTGTGAGGAAGAGAAGAAAAAAGGGGGCGCCTGTGAGGAAGAGAAGAAAAAAGGGGGCGCCTGTGAGGAAGAGAAGAAAAAAGGGGGCAGGACGAGTAGAAAAGGTAAAAAAGGAGGGGGTGGCAAGGAAGAGCGGAAAAAAAAAGAGGGACAGAGGGGCTGAGAGGAAAAAAGGGGTGCAGGGGGGCGGAAGGGGAAAAAAGCGTGTGGCATTGGGGAGAGAAGAAAAAGATGGGGGAAAGGGGGCGGGAGAGGGAAAAACGGGGGGAAAGGGGGCGGGAGAGGGAAAAACGGGGGGAAAGGGGGCGGGAGAGGAAGAAAAAAACGACGGGCGGCTGTGAGAAAGAGCAGAAAAAAAACGACGGGCGGCTGTGAGAAAGAGCAGAAAAAAAGGGGAGCAGGGGGGCAAAAAGAAGGAAAAGGGGGGCGGCCGGGGAAGGGAAAAAAATGGGGGCTGTGGGAAGAGAAGAAAAAAGGGGGCTGGGGAGGAAGAGGAGGAAGAAAAACAACAGGGGGCTGTGGGAAGAGAAGAAAAAAGGGGGCTGGGGAGGAAGAGGAGGAAGAAAAACAACAGGGGGCTGTGGGAAGAGAAGAAAAAAGGGGGCTGGGGAGGAAGAGGAGGAAAAAAAACAACAGGGGGCTGTGGGAAGAGAAGAAAAAAGGGGGCTGGGGAGGAAGAGGAGGAAAAAAAACAACAGGGGGCTGTGGGAAGAGAAGAAAAAAGGGGGCTGGGGAGGAAGAGGAGGAAAAAAAACAACAGGGGGCTGTGGGAAGAGGAAAAAAAACAACAGGGGGCTGTGGGAAGAGGAAAAAAAACAACAGGGGGCTGTGGGAAGAGGAAAAAAAAGGGGGGAAAAGGGGCGGAAGAGGAAAAAAGGGGGCGGCTGTAGGGAGAGAACGAAAAAAGGGGGGAGAAGAGGGCTGGGGAGGAATAGGCAAAAAAAGCAGGGGGCGGCGGGGGAAGAAAGGAAAAAAAAGGGGGCGGCGGGGGAAGAAAGGAAAAAAAAGGGGGCGGCGGGGGAAGAAAGGAAAAAAAAGGGGGCGGCGGGGGAAGAAAGGAAAAAAAAGGGGGCGGCGGGGGAAGAAAGGAAAAAAAAGGGGGCGGCGGGGGAAGAAAGGAAAAAAAAGGGGGCGGCGGGGGAAGAAAGGAAAAAAAAGGGGGCGGCGGGAAGGAAGATAAAAAGAAGGGGGGCAGCCGGGCGAAAGAGAGGAAAAGAGGGGGCAGCTGTGAGGGAAGGAAGATGGAAAAAACGATGGCCGGCGGCGGGAAGAGTAGAAAAAAGAGGTGGCGGCGGGAAGAGTAGAAAAAAGAGGTGGCGGCGGGAAGAGTAGAAAAAAGAGGTGGCGGCGGGAAGAGTAGAAAAAAGAGGTGGCGGCGGGAAGAGTAGAAAAAAGAGGTGGCGGCGGGAAGAGTAGAAAAAAGAGGTGGCGGCGGGAAGAGTAGAAAAAAGAGGTGGCGGCGGGAAGAGTAGAAAAAAGGGGGCAGAAGGGCAGAAGAGGAAAAAAGGGGGCGGCTATAGGGAAGGGAAGAAAAAAGGGGCGGCTGTGGGGAGAGAAGGAAAAAAGAGGGGGCGACTGTGGGAAAGGAAAAAAGGGGGCTGGGAAGGAAGATGAAAAAAATAGGGGCGGCCGTTTAGAAGAGAAGAAAAGAGGGGGCGGCTGTGAGGAAAAGAAGAAGAGGGAGCAGCGGGGGAAGAAAAGAGAAGAAAAGAGGGGGCGGCTGTGAGGAAAAGAAGAAGAGGGAGCAGCGGGGGAAGAAAAGAGAAGAAAAGAGGGGGCGGCTGTGAGGAAAAGAAGAAGAGGGAGCAGCGGGGGAAGAAAAGAGAAGAAAAGAGGGGGCGGCTGTGAGGAAAAGACGAAAAGGGAGCAGCGGGGGAAGAAAAGAAAAAAGGGGAGCAGGGGGCAAAAGGGCAGTTAGGAAAAAAGGGGGGAACAGTGGGCGGCTGTGGTGAGAAGAAAAAAGGGGAAAAGGGGCGGAAGAGAAGGAAAAAAACAACAGGCGGGTGTAGGAAGAGTAGAAAAAAGGGACAGGCTGTGGAAAGAGTAGAAAAAGGGGGGGAAAAGGGGCGGGAGAAAAGGAAAAAAACAACAGGCGGGTGTGGGAAGGGAAGAAGGGGCGGACAGAGGGGCGGAAGAGGAAAAATAAGGGAGGAACAGGGGGCGGGCAGAGGGGCGGGGGAAGGAAAGAAAAAATGGGGGCGCGGTGGGGGAAGGAAAAAAATGGGGGCGGTGGGGGAAGGAAAAAAATGGGGGCGGTGGGGGAAGGAAAAAAATGGGGGCAGAAGGGCATAAGAGGACAAATAAGGGGGGAACAGGGGGCGGCTGTGGGGAGAGAAGGAAAAAAGGGGGCAGAAGGGCGCAAGAGAAAAAGGGGTGAAAAGGGGCGGAAGAGAAGAAAAAAGGCGGCTGGGGAGGAAGAGGAGGAAAAAACAACAGGCGGGTGTAGGAAGAGTAGAAAAAGGGGGTGGCTGTGGGTAGAGAAGAAAAAGGGGGGGACGGGGGGGCGGAAGAGGTGTAAGAAAAAAGGGGGGGCGGAAGAGGTGTAAGAAAAAAGGGGGGGCGGAAGAGGTGTAAGAAAATAGGGGGGGGCGGAAGAGGTGTAAGAAAAAAGGGGGGGGCGGAAGAGGTGTAAGAAAAAAGGGGGGGGCGGAAGAGGTGTAAGAAAAAAGGGGGGGGCGGAAGAGGTGTAAGAAAAAAGGGGGGGGCGGAAGAGGTGTAAGAAAAAAGGGGGGGGCGGAAGAGGTGTAAGAAAAAAGGGGGGGGCGGAAGAGGTGTAAGAAAAAAGGGGGGGGCGGAAGAGGTGTAAGAAAAAAGGGGGGGGCGGAAGAGGTGTAAGAAAAAAGGGGGGGGCGGAAGAGGTGTAAGAAAAAAGGGGGGGGCGGAAGAGGTGTAAGAAAAAAGGGGGGGGCGGAAGAGGTGTAAGAAAAAAGGGGGGGGCGGAAGAGGTGTAAGAAAAAAGGGGGGGGCGGAAGAGGTGTAAGAAAAAAGGTGGGGCGGAAGAGGCGTAAGAGAAGGAAAAAGGGGGCTGGGGAGAAAGAGGAGGAAAAAAACAACAGGCAGCTGTAGGAAGGGCAGAGGAAAAAGGGGCGGGCTTTGGGGAGAGAAGAAAACAGGCGGGAGAGGAAAGAAAAGGGGGCAGAAGGGCGGGAGAGAAGAAAAACGGGGGCTGGGGAGAAAGAGGAGGAAAAAAAGACAGGCGAAAAAAGATGGGGAAAAGGGGTGGAAGAGAAGAAAAACGGGGGGGAAAGGGCTGTGGGAAGAGAAGAAAAACGGGGGGGAAAGGGCTGTGGGAAGAGAAGAAAAACGGGGGAAAAGGGGCGGAAGAGAAATAAAAAAGACGGGCGGCTGTGGGGAGAGAAGAGAAAAACGGGGGAAAAGGGGCGGAAGAGGAATAAAAAAGACGGGCGGCTGTGGGGAGAGAAGAGAAAAACGGGGGAAAAGGGGCGGAGGAGTAGAATAGGGGGCCGGCTGTGGGAAGGGCAGAAAAAAAAACAAAAAGGGGGCCAGAAGGGCAGAAAAAAAAACAAAAAGGGGGCCAGAAGGGCAGAAAAAAAAACAAAAAGGGGGCCAGAAGGGCAGAAAAAAAAACAAAAAGGGGGCCAGAAGGGCAGAAGAGGAAAAAAGTGGGGTAGATGGGGTAAGACAAAAAAGGGGCATGGCCGTGAGGAAGAGAAGAGAAAAAAGGGGGCAGCTGGGAAGGAAGAAGAAAAAAACAGGGGGACAGAGGGGCGGAAGAGGAAAATAAAGTGGGGTAGAGGGGGTAAGAGAAAAAAGAAGGGGGGCAGCAATGAGAAGAGAAGAAAAAAGGGGGCTGGGAAGGAAGAGGAAAAAAATAGGGGCGGCCGTGAGGACAAGAGGGGAAAAAAAAGGGGCTGGATGGGAAGAAAAGAAAAAAAGGGGAGCAGGGTGGCAGCTGTGGGGAAGGGAAAAGAAAACAAAGGGGGTGGCCGTGGGGAGAGGAAGAAAAAAGGGGCAGGGGGGCGGAAGAGGAAAAAAAGGGGGCGACCTTGGGGAAAGAAGAAAAAAGTAGGGGAAAGGGGTGGAAGAGGAGGAAAAAAATGACGGGCGGCTGTGGGAAGGGGAGAGAAAAAAGGGAGCGGCTGTGGGAAGGAAGAAGAAACAAGAAGGGGGACAGAAGGGCGGAAGAGGAAAATAAAGTGGGGTAGAGGGGGTAAGAGAAGAAACAGGGGGGCAGCAGTGGGAACAGAAGAAAAAGGGGCTGGGAAGGAAGAGGAAAAAATAGGGGCAGCCGTTCAGAAGAGAAGAAAAAAGGGGGCGGCTGTGAGGAAGAAAAGAAGAAAGAGGGGGCTGGATGGGTAGAAAAGAAAAAAATGGGGAGCAGGGGGGCAAAAAGAAGGAAAGAAGGGGGGCGGCACGGAAGAGACGAAAAAAGGGGGTGGCTGTAGGAAGGAAGAAGAAACAAAAGGGGGACAGAGGGGCGGAGGAGGAAAATAAAGTGGGGTAGAGGGGGTAAGAGAAAAAAAAGGGGGGTGGCTGTTCGGAAGGGAAGAAGAAAAGGGGGAGCAGGGGGGCAAAAAGAATGAAAAAAGGGGGGCGGCGGGGGAAGAGAAAAAAGGGGGTGGAAGAGGAATAAAAGGGGGCGGCGTCGGGGAAGGGAAGAAGGGGAAAAAAAAGGGGGCGGCGTCGGGGAAGGGAAGAGGGGAAAAAAAAGGGGGCGGCGTCGGGGAAGGGAAGAGGGGAAAAAAGGGGGCTGGGGGGTGGGGAGAGAAAAAAAAAGGAGGGATCACACCACCACAGCGCTCCAATTTAGAAAAAAAAATTAAGAAACTCACAATTCAGTACAATACAATCCCAGACACTCTAAAGTAATTCAGGACAACGACAGGGCAATACAGTGCAAGAAATAACCTTATACAGAGAGGTGCACAGCACTACACACTCAGATAAAGAACAGCCAATGGAAAAATTGAAAATACATTGCCATCAAATGTTAGAAAAAATCAGATGTCATTCAAGACAACGACAGAGCGACACAACGGAAGGCGTAACACAATACTGGGCAGTACAAGGCAATATGCAGCTAAACAAAGAACAACTGATGAAAAAATTCACAACAGAGTGCAGACTTATGACAATCTCCAAAGCGACCGTTACGACAATGACAGGGCTATACAATGCCACACGTTACAGTATACAGGGCAGTACAACCCAATACGCAGACAAGTAAGCGACAGCCAATTACAAGACCCACAATACAGTACACTACAATGCCAGACAGTCTCAGATGTCGGTCAAGAGAATGACAGGGCAATACAGTGCAAGACATAACAGTATGCAGGTCAGTACAAGGCAATACACAGTCAAATAAAGAACAGTAAATTACAATACCCAAAACACACTGCAGTACAATGGCAAATCCCACCTGTCGTCAGTCAAGACAATGTCAACGCAAAACGGAACATCGTGCAGGGCAGTCCAAGGCAATACACAGTCAAATAAAGAACAGCCAGTCAGAAAACCCACACTACGCTGCCGTACAATCTCAAAAAGTCTCAGATGGCAGTCAAGACAATTACAGGGCAATACAGTGCAAGATGTGACACAATACAGTCCGGCACAAGGCAATACGTAGCCAAATAAAGAACAGACAGTTAAAAAATTCACAATGCAGTGCACTACTATGACACAATGGATCAGATGGCAATCAAGATGATGACGGGGCAATACAAGGCAAGACATGACACCATACGTGGACAGACAAGGCAACATGCGGTTGTTCCGGGCAGAGCGATTCACTTCACTCCTGAGAGAGAAGTTGAGAAACATTTAGAAACACACACACAGTGATTCAACAAAGGCAGCAGCACACATGACAGCGCTTCACCAGATTCCACGGTCACTTACCCCGGATTATTTACTGCCTAGGGGCCAGGGTCAGACAAGCTGACAGGGAGGCCCTCCCGTTGAGCCACGAGGCTCAGAAAGGACCCCCTTGCTTTCTAAGCTCCTTCTCAGAGAGGAGTCTAGGTGCGGCTGGATACAATTCCTAGCCCCGGACTTGATCAACGGTTTACCTCTAAAGGATTGTATTTGCGCCATCAACCCTTTATATCACTGAGCTAAGACTACAAGGTTTAGCATGCTATTAGTCACTTACCGAGACTCTGTTGCAGCAAGGCACCTCCCAACCTTGAGGACTGGAACCTTAAGTGAGCTTTCCCGCTCAAGGGGAGATGCTGGCGAACAGGCTGCTGCTGTGTGGGAAAGCGCAAAAGGCTCTTTGCCTGTCCACGATTTATAGAGGCAGCTAATTGATTTTTAGCCATAACAGCCTGGGGAAAAAATATCTAGGTCCCCACTCCAGACTGCGTCTTGACTCTGTTGCCAGCCATCCCCCAAAGTATGTGTCACTCATAAGAACTCCCACTGACGGTTATGGCTTGAGCTGCAGCCCAGGGGAAAACAAGGTGGAGGGGGGACGGCAGCAGGAAACAGGAGATGACAACACCACAGCAGTCAAATAAAGGACAGCCCATTACAGGACTGCACTGCATTGTGTATTTTTAACACAGTATCTTAAAATGACAGTCAAGGCAATGACAAGGCAATGACAAAGCAATGCAGCACAGGACATAACAGTATATGGAGCGGTACAAGGTAATTCACAGTCAAATAAACAGCCCATTACAGGACTACACTGTATGGTGATTTTTTTAACGCAATTCTCTAAAATGACAAGACAGTGACAGCGCAATACAATGCAAGACATTACAGTCTACAGGGCAATACAATCCATAGTGCAGTCAAACAACAGCCAGTTACAGTACCCAGAATACGGTGCACTAAAAAGCCAGATGGTCTCAGATGTTGATCGAGACAACGACAGAGCAAGACAAAGCAATACATTACATTATACAGGCCAGTACAAGGCAATTCAAAGTCAAATTAATAACAGGCAGTTAAAAAATTTACAATACGGTGCACTACGACACAATGGATCAAATGGCAATCAAAACAGTGACGGGGCAATACAATGCAAAACATGACACAATAGAGGGACGGACGAGGAAATTCGCAGTTCTGGCTGGCAGAGCGACTAACTTCACTCCTAAGAGAGCAGTAGTGTAACATACAGTAACATAAACACAGTGATTCAACAAAGGTAACAGTGCACGTGACGGCGTTTTACCAGATTCCATGGCCACGCACCCCAGATTATTTACTGCATAGGGGCCAGGGTCAGACAAGCTGACAGGGAGACCCTCCCGTTGAGCCACGAGGCTCGGAAATGACCCCCTTGCTTTCTAAACTCCTTCTCCGAGAGGAGTCTAGGTGCGGCTGGATCCGATCCTTGCCTTGGACTTGGTCAACAGTTTACCTCTAAAGGATTAGATCTGCACCATCAACCCATTATACCACTCAGCTAAGATTGCTGAGTTTGCCATGTTATTAGTCACTTACCGAGAATCTGTTGCGGCAAGGCATCTCTCAGCCTTAAGGAACAGAACCTTACATGAGCATCCCCACTCGATGGGAGGTGCTGGCGAACGGACCGCTGCCTTGCAAGAGAGCTCCAAGGGTTCTTTGTCCTGTTGACTATTTGTAGAGGCAGCTAATTGACTTTTAGTCATATCAGCCTGGGAAAAAGATATCTAGGTCCCCACCCCAGACGGCACATTGACTCTGTCGCCTGTGGGGAGGGGAGAAAGGGGGGAGGGGTGGAGGGGACCACACCGCTACAACGGTCAAACAAAGAACAACTAATTCAATAATTCACAATACAGTGCAGTACAATCCCAGACAGTCTAAAACAAGTTGAAACAGTGACAAACCAGTACAACGCAAGACATAACACAACACACGGCAGTGCAAGGCAATACACAGCCAAATTAAGAACAACCGATCAAAACACTCACGATACAGTGCAGTCCTACGACAGAATGTTTAAAGTGACCGTCAAAACAATGATAGGGCAATGCAATGCATAACGCAGTACAGGACAGTACGATGGAACACACAACCAAAGAACTAATTCACAAACTCACAATACAGTGCAGTACAATCCCAGACAATCTAAAATAACAAGCAAGACAACATCGTCAGGGCAACACAATGCAAGACAAAGTTATCCAGGGCAGTACAGCACCATACACGATCAAATAAAGAACCGACAATGAAAGAATTCATGGTACAGTGCCATACAATGGCAGACTATCTATCAGATGTCAGTTGAGACAACAGAGCAATACAACACAAGGCATAACACGATACAAGGCACTACAAGACACTGCACGGTCAAAGAAACAACCGCCTATTAAAGAAGTCACAATACAGTGCAGTCCTGTGACAGAACGTATAAAATGACCTTCTAGACAATGACAGGGCAATACAACGCAAGACAAAACACAATACGGGGCAGTACAAGGAAAAAACACAGGCATGTAAACAACCACCCCTTAAAAAAAACCCTGCCGCAAGCCACAAAGGCTCCAGGGACACGGCGGTACCCTGCGCACTCTGGGGGAAGGCGACGAGGCACCCCGCATCCTGCAATATGTTATGCCTTACGTCCCTGCTGCTTTCCTGAGAAATGTGAGAACTCCATCTACGGCTGCAGACAAGATGCTCACCCAGGCCCTGCAAAGTAATCTCATCATCTGCCCGATTGAGACAAATTCTATTGGCACCTTACCTGGGATACGGCAAAGCTAGTGGGGAAAAACAAACAATAAAGTTCCATCTTCAATACACTCAGGGATTCCAGGAAAATACGCCGTGCCTGGAAAAGAGAAAACTGTACCCTTAAACCATCTCACCGCCCCCGAATGCTCATTACAACGTGACTGACCTGAAAAACCCCAAGGAAGAGAACCAGCACATGAGGCTGCTGTCTACTATACATGCTGCCAGACCTCACCTGGTCCTCAAGGTCTTACCACCTCCAGCTTCCTACCTGCTATTCTCTAAATGGGCTAACATCTCCGCCCAAGGAACTGAGCCAGCTCCAAAGCTGCAATCGACTGAAGGACCAGCAGAGCTCTGACCCTGGAGATGCCTGGCACCGGAATGAGCTGCCCCAGCAGAGGCTCTGGGTTATATACCCCGGGCCCTGCCCACCGCCCTTCCCACCAGCACCTGGTAAAGGGGCTGGGGCAACAAGGCATAGAGCGTGCCAGAGGAGCAGCTGCTCCTTTCCTCACAGGCCTGAGAGGTACAGCATGCGAAACACCAAAACGGAGAAAGCGACCCTTAGAGGAAATGACAATACGTCCTCTTTTATTACAACTACATCAATTGTGTCAGCAATGGGGCCCAGTAGGTAAGTAAACTTAATTAATCTTTTGCAGGGCATAGACATAAAGAGAAAGACGTCATCCTGACCTAAATAGGCAAGAAGATCATTAAGCATAATAACAATATTTTTAAATCAAGACTCAATGTCCTTTAGTTTCCTCGTAAAAGAAACCCCACAACGAGTCATACAGCATTTCTAGCAAGACAACGCACATAACCTGACTTCTGCCAGAACTGTGTTCTGGATCGGACCGGCAGACAGAGCGCAAGCAGGAGCTTGTACGCTGTCTGTAATGCAGTGGCTGAGAAAGAACCAAGGCTTGGGGCCGCCGCTCTCCTCGGCCGAGTCTGCTCCCGTGCCCTGTCCGTCCTTGCTGTTGTGCCTTAGGCTGCGCAGTAAAACAAGTGACACGTGCTCCCTTTTAACTTCTCTCCTGATGCAGGAGAGAAGAGAGCGAGACTTAGGGACTGAAAGATAAACTGAACTGTAATGAAATCTTAACAGCAAAATAATACCAAGAAAAGACAACAGTAACAAGAAAATAATTAAATGCATACAGGACATACACAACCCGATACGTAACTCCCAGGATGACCACTGCTTCACTGGCAGGCACGGGGAAAGTCCGGGACAGCACTCGGTGACAGACTGGAACCGGATTCCAGACCCGGTTGCATAAATGCACAGATGGGGGTCAAAGGACAATGAACAGACAGAGGAATCCTCAAAGGCCAGACAACAGGTACCGACCCCTTCGATCCCACTGCTTTTATACAGAGCGTGATGATGATGGGATGCAATACCCCATCGGTCAGGTTCGGGTCACCGGTCCTGTCTTCTCTTCACCGTGGGTGCGATCCCTCTACGCTTTTCTGCTTCCGACGGGGCATATATAAAAGTTAGCTGCACTGTGCTGTTATAGGAATAAGTATAAGCAAGAGCCTCTCTGCACGGCATCCCTTGGCATTAAGTGTAAATATAAGGTCTTGGCGCTCTGAAGGCAGATACTACCTGAAAAATACGTTATTGTTTTCAGAGAGTTCAGTTCATTGGAAGAGACTTACCTGCAAAGCAAAGTGACTGAAAACAACACTGGTTCTGTTGAACCTCAGTCCAGCACTTCCACGCATGGCTACGTAACCTCACATTCACATGAAAAAAAGTGGCCAAATGTATTCGTGGAGCCGCCGGTCACATCTTCCCTTTAATACCTCAGGCTAAGCTACCTTTGTCCTGTGCTCCCGTCGGCTCCCCTGCGTATCCCTGTCCATCTCATCTCTCCGCATCTGAAAAAAAAAAAAAAACAACACACCAACATCAAACATTACCCTGATGCAGAGCAGTAGCTTTATTCCAAAGGTCTCCTTTCTACTTAGGAACCCTGTTCACATAAGTCCAACTACAGCCTGTCATCCAAAAGAGAGAAGCCTGCAAACATTACACCCCACACAAAGCAGCCTGAACATCTTTGAGATACTGTCCATTTCACTAGCTGCAAACACCCTCTCCGACTTGGCTCTGCTTATGCCAGCGCCCGCTAATGAAACACCCGTCCACGCAGCCTCTCGAGAGCTAATCGATTAGAGATAACTATGCAACCTTTGCCTGGGTCTAGGCAGATCCTCATATTCACTACAGACTCTCATCGTGATTCTGCCTACCCTGTACACTACACGCCCGGGCAGGGCAGCCCCGAGCCAAACACACACAGACTGACGCTACACAGAACACCACGAATGACGCGCCTCAAGGATGAGAGAAAACTCTCAGCAAGAAGGATGACACCGGGACCAAAGTCACCGTCGGGCAAGACGAACTGTGGCACTGTGATGGTGACGATGTGAAGAGGCTCCACAGAACCCCCTGAAACGAAGTGTAGAACTTCACAGTTCCTGAGAAGGGACTGTCGAGCCTGACAAGACGGACATGCAGGAAGCCTAGCTTCAAGACCTAAGAACATAACGACACAGGGAAGAAGCCCCAGTTGCTAAAGTGGACCGTCCGGAAAGTTCCAAGATGCAAGACCGATGCACGCTTTAAGATTCTAATGCAACAAGAGAGGCAGACGGTTGGTGCTATGCCCATGGGTGCAGGCGTTTGACACCATAATGATGGTACCCGATGCACATTCCATGCTCCTGGAGCTTAAAGATGATCTCGAGACCCAAGAAAAGGTCTAGAATGCAAAACACAGACAACACAATCGACATGGCAACGCACACAAGCTGGAACTGCCCTGCCCAGGATGTGTTAATATAATACTGGACAGTAAGGTACATCGTTTACCTGCCCAAAGGAGACTGTGCCCCGGGACAGCCCTCCCCGCTACGCTAACGTCAAAGACCCCATTACACAATTGTCAGCCTCCGCCCCTTTCCGGTGCTGGTCTCTCAACTTAGCTTTTGGAGGGCTACCATCTGATTCCATCCTTGACGTAGTCCACAAAACACAACCATCCGATACGTTCTTGCGGTCACCGGCTTACTCCTCTTCCTCTGCAAAAGGAAAAGAAAAAAATAATCCCAAAAGCAGCTACAACACCAGCAATAAGCATCCTGAGAAGAGACGACGACCTCCTCCACAAAACCCCTCGAGCCTCCTGAACGCTGGTGCAGTCTGATTGCCTCCTCCGCACTGATTCCAGAGTCGGATGCTGCAGCGACAGTTATTCACGGCACCTAAGAAACCAAGAAACACAACATTTGTACTTCACTTCTGCCAAACCACCAGTCCTGTGCTCCTCCTCGATACTATCCAGCTCACCTCAAATGCGAGAGCCTATAGCAGACCAGACACCATCAACAACCAAACCCAATGACAAAACTTGTCCAAGAAAAATGCATGAACCCACCTCCCTTTCCTAGCCATCCCCTAATGCCAAAACTTTAGAAACTCCCCCCCTTCTCCTGAACCATCAGGGAAGGAGGCTTACTGCTCCCCCACAACTCCTGCCCCTTATTTTCCAACTGCTCCTCAGGACCTGCTCTTCTGAGCCCTACCCTGTGTTTGGCAGACACCTCCTGTCTTCTGCCTTCACAGAGACTCCAGGCTCTGCTACAGACCTGGAAGACTGTTACAGAACCTACCAGTAACCGCCTGCAAACCGCAAAAGCTTCAGGGCCACTGTGATACCCTACATGGTCTGGAAGAAAATGGTGAGCCATCCCTGCTGTTATGACCCTGTTGCTTTCTCAAAACAGATAAACTCAATATATGGATACATACAAGACAGTCACGCTAAATCCTGCTCCAATATCTCATAACGCATCTGATTGAGACTAACAAAAACACCAACTAACATAGTGTACATCAAAATTAGAAAAGAGTACAAAGTTCTATCTTCAATGAAGTCAGAAATTACAATAAAACACACCACCTGCCATAAGCAAAAAAAGAACACATACTATTAAACCATTTAAACTAACTAAATGCTCCCTATAAAACTAAATATATGGGGAAAAAAAAAAAACCAAACATACATCTCCACTTTCTATGGCAACCACCCTTACATTGAAAAATCTTACCTCTGACGTCTTACCTATACTAGTTTAAACACTAAAACAAGCCTTCCCAAACAGCTGCACAAGCTCTAAAACAACGCTTAAGAAACATCAGAGCTCTAACCGTGGAAAAGCCCAGCACCAGAATGAGCTCCTGACCTGAAGCTGTGGCTCATATACCCCGGGCCCTGCCTGCGGCCCTGAGGCCCCGCCCACCATCTTTCCCACAATCCCCTGGGTAAAGGGTGGGGCCAACCCCCAGAAGCATAAAAGCAGCTGAAGGTGCAGTAGGTGTTGTTATTTGCTTTAAGTTTATGAACTACAAAGTACTGAAGAGTAACCCTTGCTAGAAAAAACATTATCTGCTTGTCCTCTGCAGCTACATCTATTACATCAATGATATGTCCAGGTAAGCAATTAAATTATTTTTTTACGGAATGTAGATAGAAAAAAAATAAATGTCAGACTAATCTCTATAGCAAAGTAGCTTATTCAATGAAATGATAACATTATTATTAAAACTTACATACTTAAGTGTCCTTCAAGAGAAAAAATACAAACCCAAAACCAATATATTACTGTGGGGTCATTCCTTATTTCTAGCGAGACTGTGTGCACTACTGAACTTCTGCCAGCAAGCCCTTCTTGGATGGGAGTGAGTAACAGAATCAGATTCTGTAAGAAAACCGTCTCAAAAACATTTTCCTCTGTGAAATAAGGTATTTACTGTAAATTGCTGGCAATTTCAAGTCATGTTGATGATCTTTTTGACTTTTTACTCAACAGCGCTACTTGAGTCCCAACATACAGAAAGCAACAAAAAAGTATGGAAATACAAGTGACGTATTTCCTGAACCTGCATAAAACACCCTAATTAACATCTAAGTAGCTAGAAGAAAAACAAATTGTAAAAGGCAGCAAAAATCATCATAGTGGACATATGGATTGAAGTAGATGAAGGCTAAGAGGAGACCTGAGACTATGGTGGACATTTTTAGGAAACCCAATACAAAGTAGAAAAATATTATAACACAGAAACCAAACACAAGGCTCTAGACCACATAGATGACTTTGGAAAAGGTTCTCACAGAAAAAGATGTGTTATTGCATAGATTAGAGAGGTCCTGAAGGAGCCAGAGAAACTAAATATATCTTGGGATGCGATGAGATCAACAGGGAATCGAGCAAAGTACGATTGTCCTCAGGGGACTGACTTCAGGCGCACCAAAAGCAAGAAAGAATAGGAAGACTGATGGTGTTAACCGTTGCAAACTTGGGAAAGGTTCTGAAGGGGAAAAAAGGGGTGCAGAGTGCGCATCAGAGCTAAAATGAGGTTCTAGTGCTTAAGGGATTGTCGCGATTTTGTCCAGATTGGCCAATCAGAACAACAGATGGCCCTTCCCCCCCCTCCTCAGAAAGGAGAGGAAGAATTAGGAGACTTATGAGTTTAGAAAAAGAACTAAACTACTTCAATTTTTATTGTTCGGTTATTATTTACTATTCTCTTATTTAATATTATTTTCATTAAAGAAGAAAGTATTGTATATATATAAAACCATATCCAGCTCCCAGGATGACGATCACGTCACCAGCAGACACAGGGTAAGTCCCAGACTGGAGTCAGTGACGGACAGGAGCTGAATTCCAGAACTACAGTCAGGAGTGCTCGGATCGGGATCAAAGGCAGACAAACAGTGTCCTCTTCAGATGTCAGCCATTAAAGAAAAAGCGACCCAGAACCCTCTTGCCCTTTTGATCCCTCAACTTTTATACTGAGTGTGATGCAGATGGGATGGAATACTCTGTTGGTCAGTTTTGGGTCACCTGTCCCATCTGCTTCTCCCTGCAGGTGTGACCCCTCTATGCTTCTCTGCTTCTGACCCTCTAATGGGGCAAGCACCAGAGTTAGCTGACCTTGGTTGTTACAGCAATAAGTCTAAGCAAGAGCTTTTGTGCATACCATTCCTTGGTATAATCATAGAATCATAGAATCATAGGGTTGGAAGGGACCTCTGGAGATCATCTAGTCCAACCCCCCTGCCAGAGCAGGGTCACCTAGAGCAGGTTACACAGGAACACGTCCAGGTGGGTTTTGAATGGCTCCAGAGTTGGAGACTCCACCACCTCTCTGGGCAGCCTGTTGCAGTGCTCTGCCACCCTCAGGGTAAAGAAGTTCCTCCTCATGTTTAGGTGGAACTTCCTATGTTCAAGTTTGTGCCCATTGCCTCTTGTCCTGTCCCCGGGCACCACTGAAAAGAGCCTGGCCCCATCCTCCTGACACCCACCCTTTAAGTATTTATAAGTGTTGATAAGGTCACCCCTCAGACGTCTTTTTTCCAGACTGAAGAGACCCAAATCCCTCAGCCTTTCCTCATAAGAGAGGTGTTCCAGTCCCCTAATCATCTTTGTAGCTCTCTGCTGCACCCTTTCCAGCAGTTCCCTGTCCCTCTTGAACCGGGGAGCCCAATCGGGACTTATCACTCTGAGAGTAAACAGTTGCTGAACAATATTCTGTCAATTTCAGACTTCAGTCAGTTAGAAGAGGCCCAGCTAAAAAGTAAAATTACAAATCAGAAAATTGATTCTGTTTTACCTCAAACCAGGACAGGAATGTCTTACGAGAGCTCGGCGATGGTAGCGGACGAGTCCCCACCCGAGAGACCGAATAAGCCTCACAGATAACAAGACAGAACTCCGAAGGGAATTTTGACCAAGTACAGATGACGTCAGGGGACAGAATAAAGGCATCCTAAACATCAAAGAAGTTGTTAAGGGTGCTCTGGAGAGCACAAAAAGAACAAAATCAAAAGGGAGCTGAAGTGCTGTGGGGTATAAGAAAGGACTCGGAAGACAAGGCTTTAAAAAGCGGAGGCGTTCTGAGGGGGTAGGGTAGGAAAAAAAGGCTCGGACATGCAGCAAGGCTTTAGGAGCCTCAGGAAGGGGTATGGACAAACTACAGATGAAGGAGTGGAAGCGGTACTCCGTGGAGATGCCCTTGATGGTGGAAAGAAAGATGAAGGGGTGCCACGTAGCAAAGAAACACGGGAGGCTCTGATAGAACAAGAGAGACGGAAAGGGAGATAAAATGCTATGAGGAGCTGTGGAGTTCCAGAAAGGTCTCGGGAGGCTTGGTGAGGGTGAAAAAAGGGGCATCGAGGGGTGCTGATAGACAAAAGAAGGCTGAGGGGAGGACTAGGAGGAACTTGGATGATCGTCTGAGGGGAGTACAGGTGTTCCCGGGTGGCTGGAGACGAAATACGGGAATCCTAGGTAGCACAGAGAAACAAATGAGTGCACTACATCTCAAAGACGGACCCACCGAAAATGCTATGAGATGCATGCCAGTTGCTGGGAAGCTCCTGAGGGGCATCGTGACTGGGAGAAGAAAAGTCCCGACGGAACCAGAGAGACAGAAAAGCGACAGGGAACGTGATGATTAAATCTGGAGGGGATCCAGGCTGAGTAAACGTTGCCTTGGAGGCCAGGGAACTAATAGCTGCACGGCTATAAGGAGGAGAGGACAGAAGAACAGTGTTGGGTGTTGAAGAACAGCCGAGAAGACCCTCCTGCCGAGCAGTGACATTCAGACTGGAAGGCCTTGCTTCCGAAACTCCTTCTCAGGGAGGAGTCTAGGTGCGGCTGGATCCAGTCTTAGCCTCCGACTGTAAAGAACAGTTCGGCAACAAATTCTGTCACAGACTTGCTTTAATACGGCTCGAGCTGAGGGACCCCCTCGATGCTTTTCCTGTGCTTTATGAAGCCTCACCATCTATGACATAAGCTATTCCTGCCCGTGTTCACGTGACAAGCGCGTGTCTCTTCTCCAATTGAATTGTTCAGCCCTTACATGTCCTCTTCGATGACTGGAGTTTTGATGCAAGTGCTTTGACCTTCTCACTCGGTTTTCTGATCTCTGTCCCATCTCACAGCTGTATCTCAGCCTTCTGCTGACTCAGGAGAGTAAGGTCCCTTTCTTCGTTTCCGAGAATTAGAGTTCCCTTTCCTTTGATCGTAACGGTCACTCAAATTTGTAACGTTAAGCATATGCTCTTCATCAATATTACTTATACAGTTTCATTGTGTTAGTTAAGTTCCAATATATCAAATTCAAACACAACTACTATGCACCCTTCTTGGACTAGGGAGGAGCTCAGCCAAAGTCTGATATGCTGCTAGATTACATACACACTAAACTAGGCGGGTGTGTTGATCTGCTTGAGGGTAGGTTGGCTCTGCAGAGGGATCTGGACAGGCTGGACCGATGGGCTAAGGCCAGTGGTATGATGTTCAACAAGGCCAAGGGCCGGGTCCTGCACTTTGGTCACAACAACCCCATGCAGCGCTACAGGATTGTGGCCGAGTGGCTTGAAAGCTGCCCGGCAGAAAAGGACCTGGGGGTGTTGGTGGACAGCCGGCTGAATATGAGCCAGCAGCGTGCCCAGGTGGCCAAGAAGGCCAACAGCATCCTAGCCTGTATCAGGAATAGTGTGGTGAGCCAGACTAGGGAAGTGATCGTCCCCATTTAGTCGGCACTGGTGAGGCCCCACCTCGAGTACTGCCTTCAGTTTTGGGCCCCTCACTAAAAGAAGGACAGTGAGGTGTTGGGGCGTGTCCAGAGAAGGGCTACAAAGCTGGTGAGGGGGCCGGAGGACAAATCTTATGAGGAACGACTGAGGGAGCTGGGGTTGTTTAGCCTGGAGAAGAGAAGGCTGAGGGGAGACCTTATCACCCTCTACAACTACCTGAAAGGAGGTTGTAGAGAGATGGGGGCTGACCTCTTCTCCCTGGTGACAAGTGATAGGATGAGAGGAAACGGGTTCAAGTTATGTCAGGGGAGGTTTAGATTGCATATTAGGAAATATTTTTTCACTAAAAGGGTTATTAAACATTGGAATAGGCTGGCCAGGGAGGTGGTGGATTCACCATCCCTGGAGGTGTTTTAAAAAAAAGGGTAGATGTGGTACTTAGGTGTAGGAATGTATCTGAGAGAAAATGGCCATTGTCGGAGGATGTCGGAGTGGGAGACGGACCCGGAGTAACGATGGAATCTCAATATGAGTATGATCGTTCTCCCTTTATTCAAGTTTTCACAGAGTAGATATAGTCAGGCAATAAGAGCACGCGCTAGCGGCAGCTATAGGATTGGCTTACAGTCTCTGTTCACGCACTGTCCATGCAGTTCATTCACACATCAGATTGGTTACAAGAATTCGCATAGTAAATTGCTTAGTCATTAGCACAACATGTTTTCTACCTTCTCAGTTCCCGTTTTTCCCCATGTACTAATTCCATCTTCTACCACCTGTTTTGCCCTTAATCTAATCTCTCACAGTAGGGAGGCTGGCTCATGTGACCATTTTCTCTCAGACACATTCCTACAATACCCCCTTTTTCTTCTTGAGCTAGCCAGACCTTATGCATGGCATTTTCTATCATGTCAGTCACTTTGCGGAGAACACATGAGGCTACCATGCGAGCCACAGCAGCCGGGGCTTTTGCAGCATTACAACCCACGGGAGGGGGATCGAACAGGCCAGGTCCGAAGGTCTGCGACAATCCCCTGCTGATCCCCTCTGCTCCACCTGAGGCCGATGGAGGAGGCAGAATGTCAGCAGAGAAGGACAGAGCCGGAGCTGTTTGCTCCTGACATTGCCCACCTCGCCCCCTCCCCAGTCGTCTCCCTGAGATAAAAGTGCTGTCTTTGTATGTCTCTGTGTAAGTGTGTGTGGGCGCCGGCTTATACCTGCTGATCAGCATGTGTGCTACTGTTTGCTTTTTGTTGTGTGCAGTGTCGTTAGGTGACTCCACTGGAGCAGGCGTTCTGCCCGGTGTGGTACTGTTCTCGTATGCAACTAGGGCTGACACTCTGTCAAGTGAAGAAGTTTGTGTATACACAATGTTTAGACGTAAGGCGAGCGCGCCCCAGGCAGATACACCAGGATGGGCTGTAGAACCGATGGAAGTCCTGAAATATTGGGGGAGTTTTCACGAGCCGACACGTTTACGGTCTCGGGAACGGCTCGTCCATGCAGGGCGTATCGCTGGTTGTTTGTTGTTTGTCTATAAGGTCATGGTTGATTGGGAAAAGGAGTTGAGCCAAAATCTATAGGATGCTCTGTAGGAAAATGAGAAACTTAAGGAAAAATGAGAAACTGAGCTCTTGTTGCAAAGGCAGACTTTTATGTCAGTCGTAAGTGATGAAAAAAAAAAAAAGAGAAAGAAAAAAAAGAAAAAAATGAAAAAGAGAAAAAAAAAAAAAAGAAACCAAACAGGAACAATTAGATGGGAAATGTGCCATGTTAGCACAAAAGTATGCCATAAGCATTACGAGAAAGCATCAGAAAAAGAGAAATAGGACACCTGATTCAAAGCAGTACCATAGAGATATGGTTTTGGTTTTTTCCTATATGCGTATATGTTATTGCATGCCTTAGTAGATTGCTCTGTGTTATACCCTGCGAGACTAAAATGAACCCCAGCAGAAGCGGTCTCTTGAGCAAGGGGGTGGAATATGGGAAAGCAATGGAAAATCGGCGAGGAGGATTGTAAATACACTCAAGGGACTCGCACCTGGGTGCTGGAAAACACATATATCACACCAATTGTTATTCAGTCTCGGGTGCTGGCAAGAAAAACATTTGGATGACATAAGCCTGTAATGGACTCACAGACACCTTATCTAGCTGCTTGAGAATCTTGGCCTGTTGTGGAAGAAGATCAAAGCACAGTACCAGCAAGAACAGGGAGTCCGCATGCTCTCTAGCTAACAAGGACTCTTTTGCTGCCAAGGATTCTTGCTAACAAGGACTCTCTTGCTGCCAAGGATAAGTTTAACAATGCTATTGTACCGCTATTTCTGAGTTATTGCTAGATGTAGATAGTATTCGATATGCGATGTTGCAAAACAGAACTGCTACTGATTTTTTGCTTTCAGCTCACAGACATGGTTGTCAAGATTTTAAAGGATTGTATTGTATGAATCTAAGTGACCACTCCAAATCCATCCATGCCCAGCTGCAGGAACTGCACCGACCGAACCAGCAACTTGTGGAGACCACTGGGTGAAATCTCTTTGCTGGATGGACTTGGGGATGGGGTTGGTTGAAGCAAATTATACTCATCGCCTGTGTGGAAGGAATTTGTCTGTTATGTTTAGTATGCTGTTTGCCGTGTTTAATAAGCATTATACGATCAGCTGTAAATGCCGCTTTGCATCATACCCTTGTACGAGTTGTAGAATATGTTGCTCTAAAAACTATGTGTGTATCCATGAGAACCCGACCTTCACAGAAGAAGATAACAAGAAGGGATTACAACAATGTAGTCACGTATCAGACAGCTGCTGTTAGCAAAGCTGGATCATGAGTTTGGTGAGACTCGCTGCATACACTGGCCACGTGTGCAGCGACTCTGGCCTGTACTTTTCTACTCGATCCAGCGCAGGAGAGTCTGGTGGGACTCGCTGCGTGCACTGGCCATGCATGCAGCGACTCTAGCCTGTACTTCTCCACTCAATCCAGTGCAGGATATAAGGAGGCTGTCTCAGGTCAGAGAGGGGGAGAGAGACATGAGCACACTTTGAAGGTACAGGGGATACCCTGAAGCACTGTGTCGGCCCCCCCCCCCCGTAAGTTCTACGTTCATTAACCCCAACAGCTCTGAAGGCATTACAGTATGTTGCAAGATAAGATATAGTCTACTACTGCTGCAAGACGCACTGAACACCTTCCTACGAGAATTTCAACTTTATGCCCTGATAGGACAGTGGGATGATGCACTCGCAAAGAGCCTGACTGCATTTGCATTAGAGTGGGTATTTTTGCCAATTGTCAGCAACTGGGTCCTCTGTTATCATTTGCGGGGGTTAACCCGTTTACACCTGATGAACTTTGGTAATCCGATGTTATGCGCATTATGGAATTTGGACATGTTTCAGTTGATTCATTTTCTCACTTTATTGTAGCTACTGCTCATACAGGAGAGAAGGCTTGTGATGTTATTCGACATTGGTTGCAATGCATTGCAGTCATGGGAGTACCGAAAACTACAAAAACTGATAATGAACCAGCTTATGTGTCCGCTACAGTACAGGTCTTTTTTTTTTTTTTTACAGATATGGGGTATTAAACGTGTCACCAGTATTCCTCATTCCCCGACTGGGCAAGCAATTGTGGAGCATATGCATCATACTTTAAAAACCATGCTTGCTAAACAAAAAAGGGGGAATCCCATAGGTATGACACCTCAAGAGTGACTGTATAAAGAAACTCATGTTTTTAATTTTCTAAACATGTCTTCTTTGTTATCCACAGCAGTAGATCGACATTTTGTAAGAACTATTGAATGGCCTGAACAACCGAAGGTGTATTATAAGCACCTTAAATTGGGGTGCATGCTAACCACAGATAATACTGCAACAAATAGAAGTTGTGAGCAAGACAATTCTGTAATGATTTGTACTTCTCATCCGTATGTTTGCTTTGGCTCAAAATGCAAGTATACGAGAATATAATCAGTCTTATTGTGTAAATTTAACGCGAGTAAGGTATAAAACAGCAGTAATATGGATAGGGAACTGGCAAAATGCATTAAAAACATGTCTTTCTCTGTATTGTGATTGGGAGTACAACCCTCGCAGACTTTGTGTTACATCTCTCCCCTGGAATATGTTGCTACATGGCTGAGAAATGGTTAAACACCATCTCCAAGGTGCTTTTGACATGTCGTTGCAACAAAATATTCGTCCTTTACATGATCAGCTAAAAGCTCAAATACTAAAGATTCAAGACTTAATGAACTGCAATGTATTTGAAATATTACAAAAGGATTTCTCGTGGGTAAATCCAAAGAAACTGGCTTTCTGGGCTAAATTTAGGAATCTGGGTATTTATTGCCTTAGCAGGGTTCTTTTTGATTCTGTTTTTAATTGTGTTTAGTATATAACCTGCTAGGAGCGTCACAACGAGTAGAAGCACAAGTCATGGCAACCTTGTTAATAAATGGTCTGGTATTAAACAAAAAAGGGGGAGATATGGCAGATCTACGAGCAGAGGCCTGCGTACAGCCAGAGACACAGTGAGCAGAGCACACAGTAAACACAGAGCCAAGAGAACAGTTCATACCTTCACTCCATCCTGTGACGATCATATAACATTTTAGAATCTCGGACAAAGAATAGGGCTAAGTATTCTTCCCTCGCTAGGAACAGCAACGGCATTAAATATGTTGAATAAGATAGGGCGTTGGGCAAGTAAACAGATAAACCTTACAACTGAAATCATATCTAGCTTGCTTACTGATGTTGATAGCATTCAGCATGCTGTGTTGCAAAATCGAGGGGCTATTGATTTTTTGCTGTTAGCTCAGGGTCATGGATGTGAAGATTTTGAAGGTATGTATCGTATGAACCTTTCCAACCACTCATCATCCATTCATAAGCAGTTACGGGATCTGAAGGATAACATGTCCAAATTAAACATGGTCAAAAATGGTTTCGATGATTGGTTAAACTCATGGGGTATAACGGGATGGTTATCAGACTTACTAAAGCAAGGGCTCATGCTACTGTTGGTTATATTATTATTGATTATGGTAGCCTCGTGTGTTCTCTGCAAAGTGACTGACATGATAGAAAATGCCATACATAAGGTCTCGCTGGCTTAAGAAGAAAAAGGGGGTATTGTAGGAATGTATCTGAGAGAAAATGGTCATGTGAGCCAGCCTCCCTACTATGAGAGATTAAATTAAGAGCAAAACAGGTGGTAGAAGATGGAATTAGTACATGGGAAAAATGGGAACTGAGAAGGTAGAAAACATGTTGTGCTAATGACTAAGCAATTTACTATGTGAATTCTTGTAACCAATCTGATCTGTGAATGAACTTCATGGACAGCGTGTGGACAGTGTAACTAGCTAATCAGAAATAAGCAAGTGGCATGTACGGCTACAACACAGGGTATAAAAGATGATGATCTGTGCTTAATAAACGGCTTCTGTTGATTCACATTGGATCATCTGGAGTCCAGTTATTTCTCCTCACTTAGGGACATGGTTTAGAGGTGGTTTTGGTCAGGGTAGGTTAATGGTTGGACTTGATGATCTTAAAGGTCGCTTCCAACCTCAGCGATTCTATGACTCTGTATTGCAGCCCAAGGCTCCACAGGTCTAAGTACTTACGCTAAGCAAAACTTTGGGCTGTGACACTACGTCACATACACGGACTTGGGAAGTCTTCCGAGGGAAGGAAAGGGGTGCGCGAAGTCCGCGACAAAGCTGAATATGTGCTAAGGGTAACCTCAGAGGCATCCATAGCTGTTGTGACATGATGAGAAGGGTCCTGAATGGGCCATAGGGACGGAAGAAGGTACAGGGACACGAGGAGGAAAGTGGAGGGGGGCGTTGGAACGGAGTGCAGATGTCCTCAGGAGGCTGGGGACCAAATGGAAGCATCCTAGATGGCACAGAGGGTGATAACAGGGCTCTGAGGCACAAACACAGCCAAGGACGGGTTTCTGAGAGAAAGAGCTCAGACATAAAATTTTATAAGTCACAGGAATTAAGAAAATAAGAAAAAAAAATTAAAGAATAGAAATGGTGAACTCAAAACACTTAGAAAGAAAATCAAAAAACAGAGGGCACGAAGGAAAGACAAGAAACAAAAAGAAAGACAGCAAAGGAGATAAGTGTAAACGGAAAATCTTAAAAGCGTCCGTGATTAAAGGCGCAAGGAAACGAATTACAGAATAACAATGGCAAACTAAATCGGAGACGTAGAAACAAAAATTAAAAAGCAACAGTGTTAAGGAAAGACAATAAATAATTTTAAAATGACAGCAAAGAGAACAAAAGTATACATAGCAAGAACACTGAAAAAGCGGTAGCCAGTAGAGTAAATAAAGAGGAATATTACAAAATAGGGATGGCAAACAAAGACAGATGTAGAAAGACAATTTTAAATGCAACAGCAGAAAGGAAAGACAGGAAATGATGCAATGAAAAGATAAGCCATAAAGACAACAAACAAGACAAAAAAACCCCAAAACTTAAGAAGTGATGGGGATTGGGGAAACAAAACAAAATAATTAGGAAACACGGACAGCAAACTGCAACGGAGATGTAGAAAGAAAATTTTAAAAAGCCTCTGCATTAAAGAAATAAGAAAAAAATTAAAAATATACCCAGTGCACCAGATAAAAATGGACAAAAAGAACCTTTTAAAAGCAAGACTGATGACAGAAAGAAAAGAAAAAAATTAAAAACATAGCAAGAGCAAAATAAACACAAAAGTGTAAACGCAAAGGAGTAAAAGACCAATACAGAACAAACAAAACATTGGTATTAGCAGCTTCATAAAAGTAGACACAGAATTTTTAAAGCGAGGGGGTAAAAGACAGGAAAAATTAAAAGGTGAAAATGGCAAACTGGATAAAAGTTGATAGAAAATTTAAAAAACAAACAGATTAAGAAAACAGGGAGCAAAAAAAAATAGGCTCAAACAACTGAATAAATAAAGACAATGAAACAAAATTGGAAAAGTAACAAAGTAGAGCACAGGCAAAAAGAATTAAAAAACACAGACAGGAATCTGGGTAAATGGAGACACAGAAAGAAGATTTGGAAAGGAACGGGGTACTGGCCATACAGGTAGGCAGCCATTTAAATAGCAGTAGCTGGAGTCGGACCAACAGCCACAGGACACTGGAAGAGGGATGCGGGGTGGAGCAGAGGGAGTCACTGGAATTAGAGACAGGTTGCTGGGTAGAGGGAGACCTACAAATGCAATTTTCACAAGCAATAGCGAAGAAGGCAGCGGGGGAAGAATAAAATAAGAGCGGATGGGGAGCTGGGAAGGCAGAGGCACAGAAAGGAAATGGAGAAGGGGAGAAAGAACATGCTGGCATTAAGCAGAAGAGCAAAAAGCTTTGGGGAGCCAGAAGCCGGGACAAGCAAGGCGGCAGGCAGAGATCAGAAGAGGCATGGCAGGGAAAGGCCTGGACATGCACAAGAGGGCACATGACTCACCGCAGCTCCTGGCACGTGTGGGAGACCTTCGCTGCTCACAGGCTTCTTTCTCTGCCCCTTTGTCCTCGGTGGTGCGGTCAGCCTGACGACCCTTGCCCACCTAGGAGCGGGCAGGGGGTGCCTCGACGCTCTTGTCCCATGAAGCTCACACGCGCAGCCGACAAAGGCAGCGAGCTCACGGCGCTCTGTGCTGGTGGTGCCCTCGGTCAGGGATGGCCGGGAGGGATCCTTCCTCGCTGCGGGGACCGTCCGTTCCTGGCTGGAGGCACCTGCCTTTCAGAACCCCCTTCATTTGACTCCTCAGCCAGCGCTGGCAGGCAGCTGTGCCCAGGCAGCCCCCTTAGAAGTAAGTTAGAGACCCTTGGCAAAGCAGACCCATCCCCAGGGCAGCCTTTCTTTTTAAGCCCTTGGCCCAGCCCATGCTCACCTCATGGGTCCCACCTGGGCTGCCTCAGCCCCAGCTGGAGCCCATTGGGAACAGGGGCCATTGCCAAAGCCCCACAGCACATCACCCCCTCCCCTGAGCCTCTCCCCGACCACCAGCTCTGCATCTTCTTCCTAGATGCTCTCCCTCCACTTTTAGGGGGAACCCCATGTGACACACACTGTCCACCCCACAACAAAGTCTTGTTTTGATTTACAACTACCATCCAGAGCAACACTACAACCTGCCATTAAAAAAAGAAACAAAAAGCAAAAAACACAAACCCACAAACATTACACCCCACACAAAGCAGCCTTAACAGGTTTGAGATGCAGTCTGCTTCACTACTGCTGAACAGCTCTGCTCATCCCAAAAAAAAAAAAAACCCTAATAAAAGAGCTGCCCACACCACCTGCTGATGGCTACTTGATGGGAGTTGACTGTACCACCTTTGCCTCAACAGTATCATTAGATCAACGTATTACCCATAGACTCTTGCTGCTCTTCCCCCTACCCCTGACTCTACGCGACCGGGCAGAGCAGCTCCAAGCCCACCACACACAAGCACAGACCAACACTACACACAACACTACAAACAATGCACCTCACAGATCAGAGAAAACTCTCAGCAAGAAGGATGACACTCTGACGTAAGTGATTGTCAGGCAAGAAGACCTGTGGGCCCATGACGGTGACATGAGAAGCCTCTAGGGAAAGACCAGGAAATGAGGACAACGTAATGGCCCGGGACAACAAGCGACTCTCAGACTGAGAAGATGTATGCGCAGGAAGCCGGTCTTCAAGACCTAAGAACTTAAGGATGCATGGAAGAAGTCCCAGTCACTGAAAATGGATGGCTAGAGAACAGAGCTGCTCCCGCAGCCAGGAACAACACTGTAAATGAGGACCGTCCAGAAACTTCTGAGTTTCTAAAGACCCAGCCGCGCTTTAAGCTTATGATGCAAGAAAAGCAGCACCTGACTGGGGCAATGCCAATGTGTACAGGCATTCAAGGCTCTAGGGATGGTGCCTGAAGTACAGACCACACTCCTCAAGTGGAAAGAGAACATCAAGACCCAAGGAAGGACAGAAAACACACCACACAAACAACACGATGGACACAGGCTGGAACCGCCCTGCCCGGCTCATGCTAGCATCGTGCTGAAGACTAACCCGCTCCCTTTACCTGCCCAAAGGGGACTGCTCCAGCCCTCTGCCCTTCTCTAACTTTAAGACGCCTCCCTGCAACTCCCAAACTTCTCCCCTCCTCCCAAGCCCTCCCCAGCTCTGGCCGCTCAACTTAGCTTTCAGACAGCTGGAGGTCTTAAATCCCACGTCCATGGAGGGAAGAAGTCCCAGTCACTGAAAACAGATGGTTAGAGAACAGAGCGCATTTAGAAACATAAACACAGTGATTCCACAAGGGCACCTGTGCACGTGATGGCACTTTACCACATGCAAGATGTAACATTATACAGGGCAGTACAAGGCTAATACACAGTCAAATAAGGAGCAACCCATCGCAAAATTCATGATACAGTGTAGTACTATGACAGAATGTCACAAAAGATGAAGAAAATGATACAGCAATAAAATACAATACGTAACAGAATACAGGACAGTACAAGCAAATACACAATCAAATAAAGAACTAATTACAAAACTCAAAATACAGTGCTGTACAATCCCAGACAGTCTCAGGTGGCGGTAAAGACACTTACAGGGGAATAGAGTTCAAGACGTAACTCCAAACAGGCCGGTACAAGGCAATACAGGGTCAAATAGAGTACAACAGCCTAAGAAGCTCTCAATACAGTGCCTGTCAATGCCAGAATACATCAGATGGCTCGCGGCATGGTGAGAGGGCAATACAACGCAAGACTTTAGGAAAATACAGGGCAGTACAAGGCAATACGTCGTCAAAGATAGAACAACCGATCAAAAACACCCTCAGTTGAGTGCCGTACAATCCCAGAGAGTCTAAAAGGACAGTTAAGACAATTTCATGGCAACACAACGCACAATGTAACACAATACAGGGCACTCCAAGGCAATACAGAACAATATAAAAAACAACCTATCAAAACCCCACAATACGGTGCTGTACAATCCCACACGGTCTCAGGTGGCGGTTGAGACAGTTATGGGGCAACACAATCCGAGATGCAACAATACACAACAGAGTAGAATGGAATACGCAGTCAAATAAATAGCAACCCATTAAAACAAACAAACCACAATACAGTGCAGGACAACACAAAAAATAAATGAGATGGCACTCAAGACAGAGCAAAACAATGCAAGAAGTAACAAAAGAGAGGGGCGTACCGTGAAATACAGAGTCAAATAAACAACCAATTAAGTATCCCGCAATGCAGTGCGCTGCAATGCCAAAATACGTCAGACAGCAGTCGAGGAAACGACAGAGCTATGCAATGGACGACATAACAACACAGGGTGGTACAACACCAAAATGTATCAGATGGCACTCAGAACAATAACACGGCAATACAATGCAAGATGCAAGAATACAAGGCGGTAACAAGGCAATACACGGTCAAATACAGAACCACCAATAAAACCTGCACAATACAGATCGCTACAATCCCAGAACGTCTAAAGTAACAGTGAACGGAATGATGGGGCAATACAATGCAAGATACAGCACTAGACAGGGCAATATGCAGCAACACGCCTTCACATAAAGAACAACCGACTAAAAAACGCACAATACGCACCAGTGCAATGCCGGAACAGATCAGATGGCAGTCAGGGCGATTACAGGGCACTACAATGCAAAACGTGATGCCGTAAAGAACAGTACAAGGCAATAGGCAGTTGTGGCAGGCAGAGCGATTCACTTCACTCCTAAGAGAGAAGGGGAGAAACATTTAGAAACACACACACAGGGATTCAACAAAGGTAGCAGTGCACGTGACAGCGCTTCACCAGACTGCACGGCCACGTACCCCCGGTTATTTACTGCCTAGGGGCCACTCACATCAACAACCGCCCCTTAAAAAAAAAAACGACAGCTCAGTGCAGCACCCTGCCAGAACCCACCCGCTCCTTGGGCGTGAAAACCCTCTCCAGCCATATGGCCATTTTTGTGCCTGGCACGGCGCCAAGTGGGAAAGGGTGGTGTCGAGGCTGAAGGCAGCAGGAAAGCCTGCAGCCCCCAGGTGTGTGGGGCTACGGAAGCGGTTCCCAAAGAGCTTTAGAACAAGGCGTAGTTTTCCCTGCTGGCTCTTTGGGCGGGGGACCCATCTCCAGCCATATGGCCATTTTTGTGCCTGGCGCGGCGCCAAGTGGGAAAGGGTGGTTTTGAGGCTGAAGGCAGCAGGAAAGCCTGCAGCCCCCAGGTCTGTGGGGCTACGCACGCGGTTCCCAAAGAGCTTTAGAACAAGGCATAGTTTACCCTGCTGGCTTTTTGGCCGTGGGAACCATCTCCAGCCATAAGGCCATTTTTGTGCCTGGCGCGGCGCCAAGTAGGAAAGGGTGGTTTTGAGGCTGAAGGCAGCAGGAAAGCCTGCAGCCCCCAGGTTTTTGGGTCTACGCAAGCGCTTCCCAAAGAGCTTTAGAACAAGGCATAATTTTCCCTGCTGGCTCCTTGTGTGTGAAACCCCTCTCCAGCCATATGGCCATTTTTGTGGCTGGCGCAGCGCCAAGTGGGAAAGGGTGGTTTTGAGGCTGAAGGCAGCAGGAAAGCCTGCAGCCCCCAGGTCTGTGGGGCTACGCAAGCGGTTCCCAAAGAGCTTTAGAACAAGGCATAGTTTTCCCTGCTTGCTCTTTTGGCCTGGGACACATATCCAGCCATAGGGCCATTTTGTGGCTGGCGCGGCGCCAAGTGGGAAAGGGTGGTTTTGAGGCTGAAGGCAGCAGGAAAGCCTGCAGCCCCCAGGTTTTTGGGTCTACGCAAGCGGTTCCCAAAGAGCTTTAGAACAAGGCATAGTTTTCCCTGCTGGCTCCTTGGCGGGGGCTCATCTCCAGCCATATGGCCATTTTTGTGCCTGGTGCGGCGCCAAGTGGGAAAGGGTGGTTTTGAGGCTGAAGGCAGCAGGAAAGCCCGCAGCCCCCAGGTCTGTGGGGCTACGCAAGCGGTTCCCAAAGAGCTTTAGAACAAGGCATAGTTTTCCCTGCTTGCTCTTTTTGCCCGGGACACATATCCAGCCATAGGGCCATTTTTGTGCCTGGCGCGGCGCCAAGTGGGAAAGGGTGGTTTTGAGGCTGAAGGCAGCAGGAAAGCCTGCAGCCCCCAGGTGTGTGGGGCTACGGAAGCGGTTCCCAAAGAGCTTTAGAACAAGGCATAATTTTTCCCTGCTGGCTCTTTGGGCGGGGGACCCATCTCCAGCCGTACGGCCATTTTTGTGCCTGGCGCGGCGCCAAGTGGGAAAGGGTGGTTTTGAGGCTGAAGGCAGCAGGAAAGCCCGCAGCCCCCAGGTCTGTGGGGCTACGCAAGCGGTTCCCAAAGAGCTTTAGAACAAGGCATAGTTTTCCCTGCTTGCTCTTTTGGCCTGGGACACATATCCAGCCATAGGGCCATTTTTGTGGCTGGCGCGGCGCCAAGTGGGAAAGGGTCGTTTTGAGGCTGAAGGCAGCAGGAAATCCCGCAGCCCCCAGGTCTGTGGGGCTACGCAAGCTGTTCCCAAAGAGCTTTAGAACAAGGCATAGTTTTCCCTCCTGGCTCTTTGGGCGTGGAACCATCTCCAGCCATATGGCCATTTTTGTGCCTGGCGCGGCGCCAAGTGGGAAAGGGTGGTGTCGAGGCTGAAGGTAGCAGGAAAGCCCGCTGCCCCCAGGTCTGTAGGGCTACGCAAGTGGTTCACGCAGAGCTTTAGAACAAGGCATATTTTTCCCTGCTGGCTCTTTGTACATGGGACCCATCTCCAGCCATATGGCCATTTTTGTGCCTGGCGCGGCGCCAAGTGGGAAAGGGTGGTTTTGAGGCTGAAGGCAGCAGGAAAGCCCGCAGCCCCCAGGTCTGTGGGGCTACGCAAGCGGTTCCCAAAGAGCTTTAGAACAAGGCATAGTTTTCCCTGCTTGCTCTTTTGGCCTGGGACCCATATCCAGCCATAGGGCCATTTTTGTGGCTGGCGCGGCGCCAAGTGGGAAAGGGTGGTTTTGAGGCTGAAGGCAGCAGGAAAGCCTGCAGCCCCCAGGTTTTTGGGTCTACGCAAGCGCTTCCCAAAGAGCTTTAGAACAAGGCATAGTTTTCCCTGCTGGCTCCTTGTGTGTGAAACCCCTCTCCAGCCATAAGGCCATTTTTGTGCCTGGCGCGGCGCCAAGTGGGAAAGGGTGCTTTTGAGGCTGGAGGCAGCAGGAAAGCCTGCAGCCCCCAGGTCTGTGGGGCTACGCAAGCAGTTCCCAAAGAGCTTTAGAACAAGGCATAGTTTTCCCTGCTGGCTCTTTGGGCGTGGGACCCATCTCCAGCCATATGGCCATTTTTGTGCCTGGCGCGGCGCCAAGTAGGAAAGGGTGGTTTTGAAGCTGAAGGCAGCAGGAAAGCCTGCAGCCCCCAGGTCTGTGGGGCTACGCAAGCGGTTCCCAAAGAGCTTTAGAACAAGGCATAATTTTCCCTGCTAGCTCCTCGGGCGTGGGACCCATTTCCAGCCGTATGGCCATTTTTGTGCCTGGCGTGGCGCCAAGTGGGAATGGGTGGTTTTGAGGCTGAAGGCAGCAGGAAAGCCCGCAGCCCCCAGGTCTGTGGGGCTACGCAAGCAGTTCCCACAGAGCTTTAGAACAAGGCATAGTTTTCCCTGCTGGCTCTTTGGGCGTGGGACCCATCTCCAGCCATATGGGCATTTTTGTGGCTGGCGCGGTGCCAAGTGGGAAAGGGTGGTTTTGAGGCTGAAGGCAGCAGGAAAGCCTGCAGCCCGCAGGTCTGTGGGGCTACGCAAGCGGTTCCCAAAGAGCTTTAGAACAAGGCATAGTTTTCCTTGCTGGCTCCTTGGGCGTGGGACCCATCTCCAGCCATATGGCCATTTTTGTGCGTGGCGCGGCAACTAATGGGAGAGGGTTGTGTCGAGGCTGAAGGCAGCAGGAAAGCCTGCAGCCCCCAGGTCTGTGGGGCTATGCAAGCGGTTCCCAAAGAGCTTTAGAACAAGGCATAGTTTTCCCTGCTTGCTCTTTGGGCCTGGGACCCATATCCAGCCATAGGGCCATTTTTGTGCCTGGCGCGGCGCCAAGTGGGAAATGGTGGTGTCGAGGCTGAAGGTAGCAGGAAAGCCCCCTGCCCCCAGGTCTGTAGGGCTACGCAAGTGGTTCACGCAGAGCTTTAGAACAAGGCATAGTTTTCCCTGCTGGCGCTTTGGACATGGGACCCATCTCCAGCCACATGGCCATTTTTGTGCGTGGCGCGGCGCCAAGTGGGAAAGGGTGGTTTTCTGAGGCTGAAGGCAGCAGGAAAGCCTGCAGCCCCCAGGTCTGTGGGGCTACGCAAGCGGTTCCCAAAGAGCTTTAGAACAAGGCATAGTTTTCCCTGCAGGCTCCTTGGGTGGGGGCTCATCTCCAGCCATATGGCCATTTTTGTGCCTGGCGCGGCGCCAAGTGGGAAAGGGTGGTTTTGAGGCTGAAGGCAGCAGGAAAGCCCGCAGCCCCCAGGTCTGAGGGGCTATGCAAGCGGTTCCCAAAGAGCTTTAGAAAAAGGCATAGTTTTCCCTGCTTGCTCTTTTGGCCTGGGACCCATATCCAGCCATATGGCCATTTTTGTGCCTGGCGCGGCGCCAAGTGGGAAAGGGTGGTTTTGAGGATGAAGGCAGCAGGAAAGCCTGCAGCCCCCAGGTGTGTGGGGCTACGCAAGCGGTTCCCAAAGAGCTTTAGAACAAGGCATAATTTTTCCCTGCTGGCTCTTTGGGCGGGGGACCCATCTCCAGCCGTATGGCCATTTTTGTGCCTGGCGTGGCGCCAAGTGGGAAAGGGTGGTTTTGAGGCTGAAGGCAGCAGGAAAGCCTGCAGCCCCCAAGTCTATGGGGCTACGCAAGCTGTTCCCAAAGAGCTTTAGAACAAGGCATAGTTTTCCCTGCTGGCTCCTTGGGCAGGGGTTCATCTCCAGCCATATGGCCATTTTTGTGCCTGGCGCGGTGCCAAGTGGGAAAGGGTGGTTTTGAGGCTGAAGGCAGCAGTAAAGCCTGCAGCCCCCAGGTCTGTGGGGCTACGCAAGCGGTTCCCAAAGAGCTTTAGAACAAGGCATAGTTTACCCTACTGGCTCTTTGGGCGTGGGAACCATCTCCAGCCATAAGGCCATTTTTGTGCCTGGCGCGGCGCCAAGTGGGGAAGGTTGGTTTTGAGGCTGAAGGCAGCAGGAAAGCCTGCAGCCCCCAGGTCTGTGGGTCTACGCAAGCGGTTCCCAAAGAGCTTTAGAACAAGGCATAGTTTTCCCTGCCAGCTCCTTAGGCGTGGGACACATCTCCAGCCATATGGCCATTTTTGTGCCTGGCGCGGCAACGAATGGGAAAGGGTGGTGTCGAGGCTGAAGACAGCAGGAAAGCCTGCAGCCCCCAGGTCTGTGCGGCTATGCAAGCGGTTCCCAAAGAGCTTTAGAACAACGCATATTTTTCCCTGCTTGCTCTTTGGGCCTGGGACCCATATCCAGCCATAGGGCCATTTTTGTGCCTGGCGCGGCGCCAAGTGGGAAATGGTGGTGTCGAGGCTGAAGGTAGCAGGAAAGCCCCCTGCCCCCAGGTCTGTAGGGCTACGCAAGTGGTTCACGCAGAGCTTTAGAACAAGGCATAGTTTTCCCTGCTGGCTCTTTGGACATGGGACCCATCTCCAGCCATATGGCCATTTTTGTGCCTAGCACGGCGCCAAGTGGGAAAGGGTGGTTTTGAGGCTGAAGGCAGCAGGAAAGCCCGCAGCCCCCAGGTCTGTGGGGCTACGGAAGCGGTTCCCAAAGAGCTTTAGAACAAGGCATAGTTTTCCCTGCTGGCTCCTTGGGCGGGGGACCCATCTCAAGCCGTATGGCCATTTTTGTGCCTGGCGCGGCTCCATGTGGGAAAGGGTGGTGTCGAGGCTGAAGGCAGCAGGAAAGCCCGCAGCCCCCAGGTCTGTGGGGCTACGTAAGCGGTTCCCAAAGAGCTTTAGAACAAGGCATAGTTTACCCTACTGGCTCTTTGGGCGTGGGAACCATCTCCAGCCATAAGGCCATTTTTGTGCCTGGCGCGGCGCCAAGTGGGAAAGGGCGGTTTTGAGGCTGAAGGCAGCAGGAAAGCCTGCAGCCCCCAGGTCTGTGGGGCTACGCAAGCGGTTCCCAAAGAGCTTTAGAACAAGGCATAGTTTTCCCTGCCAGCTCCTTGGGCGTGGGACCCATCTCCAGCCGTATGGCCATTTTTGTGCCTGGCGCCGCACCTAATGGGAAAGGGTTGTTTTGAGGCTGAAGGCAGCAGGAAAGCCTGCAGCCCCCAGGTCTGTGGGGCTACGCAAGCTGTTCCCAAAGAGCTTTAGAACAAGGCATAGTTTTCCCTGCAGGCTCCTTGGGCGGGGGCTCATCTCCAGCCATATGGCCATTTTTGTGCCTGGCGCGGCGCCAAGTGGGAAAGGGTGGTTTTGATGCTGAAGGCAGCAGGAAAGCCCGCAGAGCCCAGGTCTGAGGGGCTATGCAAGCGGTTCCCAAAGAGCTTTAGAACAAGGCATAGTTTTCCCTGCTTGCTCTTTGGGCCTGGGACCCATATCCAGCCATATGGCCATTTTTGTGCCTGGCGCGGCGCCAAGTGGGAAAGGGTGGTTTTCTGAGGCTGAAGGCAGCAGGAAAGCCTGCAGCCCCCAGGTCTGTGGGGCTACGCAAGCGGTTCCCAAAGAGCTTTAGAACAAGGCATAGTTTTCCCTGCTGGCTCTTTGGGCGGGGGACTCATCTCCAGCCGTATGGCCATTTTTGTGCCTGCAACGGCTCCAAGAGGGAAAGGGTTGTGTCGAGGCTGAAGGCAGCAGGAAAGCCTGCAGCCCCCAGGTCTGTGGGGCTACGCAAGAGGTTCCCAAAGAGCTTTAGAACAAGGCATAGTTTTCCCTGCTGGCTCTTTGGGCGTGGGAACCATCTCCAGCCGTATGGCCATTTTTGTGGCTGGCGCGGTGCCAAGTGGGAAAGGGTGGTTTTGAGGCTGAAGGCAGCAGGAAAGCCTGCAGCCCCCAGGTCTGTGGGGCTACGCAAGCGGTTCCCAAAGAGCTTTAGAACAAGGCATAATTTTACCCTGCTGGCTCTTTGGTCGGGGGACCCATCTCCAGCCGTATGGCCATTTTTGTGCCTGGCGCGGCGCCAAGTGGGAAAGGGTGGTTTTGAGGCTGAAGGCAGCAGGAAAGCCTGCAGCCCCCAAGTCTATGGGGCTACGCAAGCTGTTCCCAAAGAGCTTTAGAACAAGGCATAGTTTTCCCTGCTGGCTCCTTGGGCGGGGGCTCATCTCCAGCCATATGGCCATTTTTGTGCCTGGCGCGGCGCCAAGTGGGAAAGGGTGGTTTTGAGGCTGAAGGCAGCAGGAAAGCCCGCAGCCCCCAGGTCTGTGGGGCTACGGAAGCGGTTCCCAAAGAGCTTTAGAACAAGGCATAGTTTACCCTACTGGCTCTTTGGGCGTGGGAACCATCTCCAGCCATAAGGCCATTTTTGTGCCTGGCACGGCGCCAAGTGGGAAAGGGCGGTTTTGAGGCTGAAGGCAGCAGGAAAGCCTGCAGCCCCCAGGTCTGTGGGGCTACGCAAGCGGTTCCCAAAGAGCTTTAGAACAAGGCATAGTTTTCCCTGCCAGCTCCTTGGGCATGGGACACATCTCCAGCCGTATGGCCATTTTTGTGCCTGGCGCGGCACCTAATGGGAAAGGGTGGTTTTGAGGCTGAAGGCAGCAGGAAAGCCTGCAGCCCCCAGGTCTGTGGGGCTACGCAAGCTGTTCCCAAAGAGCTTTAGAACAAGGCATAGTTTTCCCTGCAGGCTCCTTGGGCGGGGGCTCATCTCCAGCCATATGGCCATTTTTGTGCCTGGCGCGGCGCCAAGTGGGAAAGGGTGGTTTTGATGCTGAAGGCAGCAGGAAAGCCCGCAGCGCCCAGGTCTGAGGGGCTATGCAAGCGGTTCCCAAAGAGCTTTAGAACAAGGCATAGTTTTCCCTGCTTGCTCTTTGGGCCTGGGACCCATATCCAGCCATATGGCCATTTTTGTGCCTGGCGCGGCGCCAAGTGGGAAAGGGTGGTTTTCTGAGGCTGAAGGCAGCAGGAAAGCCTGCAGCCCCCAGGTCTGTGGGGCTACGCAAGCGGTTCCCAAAGAGCTTTAGAACAAGGCATAGTTTTCCCTGCTGGCTCTTTGGGCGGGGGACTCATCTCCAGCCGTATGGCCATTTTTGTGCCTGCAACGGCTCCAAGAGGGAAAGGGTTGTGTCGAGGCTGAAGGCAGCAGGAAAGCCTGCAGCCCCCAGGTCTGTGGGGCTACGCAAGCGGTTCCCAAAGAGCTTTAGAACAAGGCATAATTTTACCCTGCTGGCTCTTTGGGCGTGGGACCCATCTCCAGCCGTATGGCCATTTTTGTGCCTGGCGCGGCGCCAAGTGGGAAAGGGTGGTTTTGAGGCTGAAGGCAGCAGGAAAGCCTGCAGCCCCCAAGTCTATGGGGCTACGCAAGCTGTTCCCAAAGAGCTTTAGAACAAGGCATAGTTTTCCCTGCTGGCTCCTTGGGCGGGGGCTCATCTCCAGCCATATGGCCATTTTTGTGCCTGGCGCGGCGCCAAGTGGGAAAGGGTGGTTTTGAGGCTGAAGGCAGCAGGAAAGCCCGCAGCCCCCAGGTCTGTGGGGCTATGCAAGCGGTTCCCAAAGAGCTTTAGAACAAGGCATAGTTTTCCCTCCTGGCTCCTTGGGCGGGGGACTCATCTCCAGCCGTATGGCCATTTTTGTGCCTGCAACGGCTCCAAGAGGGAAAGGGTTGTGTCGAGGCGGAAGGCAGCAGGAAAGCCCGCAGCCCCCAGGTCTGTGGGGCTACGTAAGCGGTTCCCAAAGAGCTTTAGAACAAGGCATAGTTTACCCTACTGGCTCTTTGGGCGTGGGAACCATCTCCAGCCATAAGGCCATTTTTGTGCCTGGCGCGGCGCCAAGTGGGAAAGGGCGGTTTTGAGGCTGAAGGCAGCAGGAAAGCCTGCAGCCCCCAGGTCTGTGGGGCTACGCAAGCGGTTCCCAAAGAGCTTTAGAACAAGGCATAGTTTTCCCTGCCAGCTCCTTGGGCGTGGGACCCATCTCCAGCCGTATGGCCATTTTTGTGCCTGGCGCGGCACCTAATGGGAAAGGGTGGTTTTGAGGCTGAAGGCAGCAGGAAAGCCTGCAGCCCCCAGGTCTGTGGGGCTACGCAAGCTGTTCCCAAAGAGCTTTAGTACAAGGCATAGTTTTCCCTGCAGGCTCCTTGGGCGGGGGCTCATCTCCAGCCATATGGCCATTTTTGTGCCTGCAACGGCTGCAAGTGGGAAAGGGTGGTTTTGAGGCTGAAGGCAGCAGGAAAGCCCGCAGCCCCCAGGTCTGAGGGGCTATGCAAGCGGTTCCCAAAGAGCTTTAGAACAAGGCATAGTTTTCCCTGCTTGCTCTTTGGGTCTGGGACCCATATCCAGCCATATGGCCATTTTTGTGCCTGGCGCGGCGCCAAGTGGGAAAGGGTGGTTTTCTGAGGCTGAAGGCAGCAGGAAAGCCTGCAGCCCCCAGGTCTGTGGGGCTACGCAAGCGGTTCCCAAAGAGCTTTAGAACAAGGCATAGTTTTCCCTGCTGGCTCTTTGGGCGGGGGACTCATCTCCAGCCGTATGGCCATTTTTGTGCCTGCAACGGCTCCAAGAGGGAAAGGGTTGTGTCGAGGCTGAAGGCAGCAGGAAAGCCTGCAGCCCCCAGGTCTGTGGGGCTACGCAAGAGGTTCCCAAAGAGCTTTAGAACAAGGCATAGTTTTCCCTGCTGGCTCTTTGGGCGTGGGAACCATCTCCAGCCGTATGGCCATTTTTGTGCCTGGCGCGGCGCCAAGTGGGAAAGGGCGGTTTTGAGGCTGAAGGCAGCAGGAAAGCCTGCAGCCCCCAGGTCTGTGGGGCTACGCAAGCGGTTCCCAAAGAGCTTTAGAACAAGGCATAGTTTTCCCTGCCAGCTCCTTGGGCGTGGGACCCATCTCCAGCCGTATGGCCATTTTTGTGCCTGGCGCGGCACCTAATGGGAAAGGGTGGTTTTGAGGCTGAAGGCAGCAGGAAAGCCTGCAGCCCCCAGGTCTGTGGGGCTACGCAAGCGGTTCCCAAAGAGCTTTAGAACAAGGCATAGTTTTCCCTGCTGGCTCCTTGGGCGGGGGACTCATCTCCAGCCGTATGGCCATTTTTGTGCCTGGCGCGGCGCCAAGTGGGAAAGGGTGGTTTTGAGGCTGAAGGCAGCAGGAAAGCCTGCAGCCCCCAGGTCTGTGGGGCTACGCAAGCGGTTCCCAAAGAGCTTTAGAACAAGGCATAGTTTACCCTACTGGCTCTTTGGGCGTGGGAACCATCTCCAGCCATAAGGCCATTTTTGTGCCTGGCGCGGCGCCAAGTGGGAAAGGGTGGTTTTGAGGAAGAAGGCAGCAGGAAAGCCCGCAGCCCCCAGGTCTGTGGGTCTACGCAAGCGGTTCCCAAAGAGCTTTAGAACAAGGCATAGTTTTCCCTGCCAGCTCCTTAGGCGTGGGACACATCTCCAGCCATATGGCCATTTTTGTGCCTGGCGCGGCAACTAATGGGAGAGGGTTGTGTCGAGGCTGAAGGCAGCAGGAAAGCCTGCAGCCCCCAGGTCTGTGGGGCTATGCAAGCGGTTCCCAAAGAGCTTTAGAACAAGGCATAGTTTTCCCTGCTTGCTCTTTGGGCCTGGGACCCATATCCAGCCATAGGGCCATTTTTGTGCCTGGCGCGGCGCCAAGTGGGAAATGGTGGTGTCGAGGCTGAAGGTAGCAGGAAAGCCCCCTGCCCCCAGGTCTGTAGGGCTACGCAAGTGGTTCACGCAGAGCTTTAGTACAAGGCATAGTTTTCCCTGCAGGCTCCTTGGGCGGGGGCTCATCTCCAGCCATATGGCCATTTTTGTGCCTGGCGCGGCGCCAAGTGGGAAACGGTGGTTTTGAGGCTGAAGGCAGCAGGAAAGCCCGCAGCCCCCAGGTCTGAGGGGCTATGCAAGCGGTTCCCAAAGAGCTTTAGAACAAGGCATAGTTTTCCCTGCTTGCTCTTTGGGTCTGGGACCCATATCCAGCCATATGGCCATTTTTGTGCCTGGCGCGGCGCCAAGTGGGAAAGGGTGGTTTTCTGAGGCTGAAGGCAGCAGGAAAGCCTGCAGCCCCCAGGTCTGTGGGGCTACGCAAGCGGTTCCCAAAGAGCTTTAGAACAAGGCATAGTTTTCCCTGCTGGCTCTTTGGGCGGGGGACTCATCTCCAGCCGTATGGCCATTTTTGTGCCTGCAACGGCTCCAAGAGGGAAAGGGTTGTGTCGAGGCTGAAGGCAGCAGGAAAGCCTGCAGCCCCCAGGTCTGTGGGGCTACGCAAGAGGTTCCCAAAGAGCTTTAGAACAAGGCATAGTTTTCCCTGCTGGCTCTTTGGGCGGGGGACTCATCTCCAGCCATATGGCCATTTTTGTGCCTGGCGCGGCGCCAAGTGGGAAAGGGTGGTTTTGAGGCTGAAGGCAGCAGGAAAGCCCGCAGCCCCCAGGTCTGAGGGGCTATGCAAGCGGTTCCCAAAGAGCTTTAGAACAAGGCATAGTTTTCCCTGCTTGCTCTTTGGGTCTGGGACCCATATCCAGCCATATGGCCATTTTTGTGCCTGGCGCGGCGCCAAGTGGGAAAGGGTGGTTTTCTGAGGCTGAAGGCAGCAGGAAAGCCTGCAGCCCCCAGGTCTGTGGGGCTACGCAAGCGGTTCCCAAAGAGCTTTAGAACAAGGCATAGTTTTCCCTGCTGGCTCTTTGGGCGGGGGACTCATCTCCAGCCGTATGGCCATTTTTGTGCCTGCAACGGCTCCAAGAGGGAAAGGGTTGTGTCGAGGCTGAAGGCAGCAGGAAAGCCTGCAGCCCCCAGGTCTGTGGGGCTACGCAAGAGGTTCCCAAAGAGCTTTAGAACAAGGCATAGTTTTCCCTGCTGGCTCTTTGGGCGTGGGAACCATCTCCAGCCGTATGGCCATTTTTGTGCCTGGCGCGGCGCCAAGTGGGAAAGGGCGGTTTTGAGGCTGAAGGCAGCAGGAAAGCCTGCAGCCCCCAGGTCTGTGGGGCTACGCAAGCGGTTCCCAAAGAGCTTTAGAACAAGGCATAGTTTTCCCTGCCAGCTCCTTGGGCGTGGGACCCATCTCCAGCCGTATGGCCATTTTTGTGCCTGGCGCGGCACCTAATGGGAAAGGGTGGTTTTGAGGCTGAAGGCAGCAGGAAAGCCTGCAGCCCCCAGGTCTGTGGGGCTACGCAAGCGGTTCCCAAAGAGCTTTAGAACAAGGCATAGTTTTCCCTGCTGGCTCCTTGGGCGGGGGACTCATCTCCAGCCGTATGGCCATTTTTGTGCCTGGCGCGGCGCCAAGTGGGAAAGGGTGGTTTTGAGGCTGAAGGCAGCAGGAAAGCCTGCAGCCCCCAGGTCTGTGGGGCTACGCAAGCGGTTCCCAAAGAGCTTTAGAACAAGGCATAGTTTACCCTACTGGCTCTTTGGGCGTGGGAACCATCTCCAGCCATAAGGCCATTTTTGTGCCTGGCGCGGCGCCAAGTGGGAAAGGGTGGTTTTGAGGAAGAAGGCAGCAGGAAAGCCCGCAGCCCCCAGGTCTGTGGGTCTACGCAAGCGGTTCCCAAAGAGCTTTAGAACAAGGCATAGTTTTCCCTGCCAGCTCCTTAGGCGTGGGACACATCTCCAGCCATATGGCCATTTTTGTGCCTGGCGCGGCAACTAATGGGAGAGGGTTGTGTCGAGGCTGAAGGCAGCAGGAAAGCCTGCAGCCCCCAGGTCTGTGGGGCTATGCAAGCGGTTCCCAAAGAGCTTTAGAACAAGGCATAGTTTTCCCTGCTTGCTCTTTGGGCCTGGGACCCATATCCAGCCATAGGGCCATTTTTGTGCCTGGCGCGGCGCCAAGTGGGAAATGGTGGTGTCGAGGCTGAAGGTAGCCGGAAAGCCCCCTGCCCCCAGGTCTGTAGGGCTACGCAAGTGGTTCACGCAGAGCTTTAGTACAAGGCATAGTTTTCCCTGCAGGCTCCTTGGGCGGGGGCTCATCTCCAGCCATATGGCCATTTTTGTGCCTGGCGCGGCGCCAAGTGGGAAACGGTGGTTTTGAGGCTGAAGGCAGCAGGAAAGCCCGCAGCCCCCAGGTCTGAGGGGCTATGCAAGCGGTTCCCAAAGAGCTTTAGAACAAGGCATAGTTTTCCCTGCTTGCTCTTTGGGTCTGGGACCCATATCCAGCCATATGGCCATTTTTGTGCCTGGCGCGGCGCCAAGTGGGAAAGGGTGGTTTTCTGAGGCTGAAGGCAGCAGGAAAGCCTGCAGCCCCCAGGTCTGTGGGGCTACGCAAGCGGTTCCCAAAGAGCTTTAGAACAAGGCATAGTTTTCCCTGCTGGCTCTTTGGGCGGGGGACTCATCTCCAGCCGTATGGCCATTTTTGTGCCTGCAACGGCTCCAAGAGGGAAAGGGTTGTGTCGAGGCTGAAGGCAGCCGGAAAGCCTGCAGCCCCCAGGTCTGTGGGGCTACGCAAGAGGTTCCCAAAGAGCTTTAGAACAAGGCATAGTTTTCCCTGCTGGCTCTTTGGGCGTGGGAACCATCTCCAGCCGTATGGCCATTTTTGTGCCTGGCGCGGCGCCAAGTGGGAAAGGGCGGTTTTGAGGCTGAAGGCAGCAGGAAAGCCTGCAGCCCCCAGGTCTGTGGGGCTACGCAAGCGGTTCCCAAAGAGCTTTAGAACAAGGCATAGTTTTCCCTGCCAGCTCCTTGGGCGTGGGACCCATCTCCAGCCGTATGGCCATTTTTGTGCCTGGCGCGGCACCTAATGGGAAAGGGTGGTTTTGAGGCTGAAGGCAGCAGGAAAGCCTGCAGCCCCCAGGTCTGTGGGGCTACGCAAGCGGTTCCCAAAGAGCTTTAGAACAAGGCATAGTTTTCCCTGCTGGCTCCTTGGGCGGGGGACTCATCTCCAGCCGTATGGCCATTTTTGTGCCTGGCGCGGCGCCAAGTGGGAAAGGGTGGTTTTGAGGCTGAAGGCAGCAGGAAAGCCTGCAGCCCCCAGGTCTGTGGGGCTACGCAAGCGGTTCCCAAAGAGCTTTAGAACAAGGCATAGTTTACCCTACTGGCTCTTTGGGCGTGGGAACCATCTCCAGCCATAAGGCCATTTTTGTGCCTGGCGCGGCGCCAAGTGGGAAAGGGTGGTTTTGAGGAAGAAGGCAGCAGGAAAGCCCGCAGCCCCCAGGTCTGTGGGTCTACGCAAGCGGTTCCCAAAGAGCTTTAGAACAAGGCATAGTTTTCCCTGCCAGCTCCTTAGGCGTGGGACACATCTCCAGCCATATGGCCATTTTTGTGCCTGGCGCGGCAACTAATGGGAGAGGGTTGTGTCGAGGCTGAAGGCAGCAGGAAAGCCTGCAGCCCCCAGGTCTGTGGGGCTATGCAAGCGGTTCCCAAAGAGCTTTAGAACAAGGCATAGTTTTCCCTGCTTGCTCTTTGGGCCTGGGACCCATATCCAGCCATAGGGCCATTTTTGTGCCTGGCGCGGCGCCAAGTGGGAAATGGTGGTGTCGAGGCTGAAGGTAGCAGGAAAGCCCCCTGCCCCCAGGTCTGTAGGGCTACGCAAGTGGTTCACGCAGAGCTTTAGAACAAGGCATAGTTTTCCCTGCTGGCTCTTTGGACATGGGACCCATCTCCAGCCACATGGCCATTTTTGTGCGTGGCGCGGCGCCAAGTGGGAAAAGGTGGTTTTCTGAGGCTGAAGGCAGCAGGAAAGCCCGCAGCCCCCAGGTCTGTGGGGCTACGCAAGCGGTTCCCAAAGAGCTTTAGAACAAGGCATAGTTTTCCCTGCAGGCTCCTTGGGTGGGGGCTCATCTCCAGCCATATGGCCATTTTTGTGCCTGGCGCGGCGCCAAGTGGGAAAGGGTGGTTTTGAGGCTGAAGGCAGCAGGAAAGCCCGCAGCCCCCAGGTCTGAGGGGCTATGCAAGCGGTTCCCAAAGAGCTTTAGAAAAAGGCATAGTTTTCCCTGCTTGCTCTTTGGGCCTGGGACCCATATCCAGCCATATGGCCATTTTTGTGCCTGGCGCGGCGCCAAGTGGGAAAGGGTGGTTTTGAGGCTGAAGGCAGCAGGAAAGCCTGCAGCCCCCAGGTCTGTGGGGCTACGCAAGCGGTTCCCAAAGAGCTTTAGAACAAGGCATAATTTTTCCCTGCTGGCTCTTTGGGCGGGGGACCCATCTCCAGCCGTATGGCCATTTTTGTGCCTGGCGTGGCGCCAAGTGGGAAAGGGTGGTTTTGAGGCTGAAGGCAGCAGTAAAGCCTGCAGCCCCCAAGTCTATGGGGCTACGCAAGCTGTTCCCAAAGAGCTTTAGAACAAGGCATAGTTTTCCCTGCTGGCTCCTTGGGCAGGGGTTCATCTCCAGCCATATGGCCATTTTTGTGCCTGGCGCGGTGCCAAGTGGGAAAGGGTGGTTTTGAGGCTGAAGGCAGCAGTAAAGCCTGCAGCCCCCAGGTCTGTGGGGCTACGCAAGCGGTTCCCAAAGAGCTTTAGAACAAGGCATAGTTTACCCTACTGGCTCTTTGGGCGTGGGAACCATCTCCAGCCATAAGGCCATTTTTGTGCCTGGCGCGGCGCCAAGTGGGGAAGGTTGGTTTTGAGGCTGAAGGCAGCAGGAAAGCCTGTAGCCCCCAGGTCTGTGGGTCTACGCAAGCGGTTCCCAAAGAGCTTTAGAACAAGGCATAGTTTTCCCTGCCAGCTTCTTAGGCGTGGGACACATCTCCAGCCATATGGCCATTTTTGTGCCTGGCGCGGCAACTAATGGGAAAGGGTGGTGTCGAGGCTGAAGACAGCAGGAAAGCCTGCAGCCCCCAGGTCTGTGCGGCTATGCAAGCGGTTCCCAAAGAGCTTTAGAACAAGGCATATTTTTCCCTGCTTGCTCTTTGGGCCTGGGACCCATATCCAGCCATAGGGCCATTTTTGTGCCTGGCGCGGCGCCAAGTGGGAAATGGTGGTGTCGAGGCTGAAGGTAGCAGGAAAGCCCCCTGCCCCCAGGTCTGTAGGGCTACGCAAGTGGTTCACGCAGAGCTTTAGAACAAGGCATAGTTTTCCCTGCTGGCTCTTTGGACATGGGACCCATCTCCAGCCATATGGCCATTTTTGTGCCTGGCACGGCGCCAAGTGGGAAAGGGTGGTTTTGAGGCTGAAGGCAGCAGGAAAGCCCGCAGCCCCCAGGTCTGTGGGGCTACGGAAGCGGTTCCCAAAGAGCTTTAGAACAAGGCATAGTTTTCCCTGCTGGCTCCTTGGGCGGGGGACCCATCTCAAGCCGTATGGCCATTTTTGTGCCTGGCGCGGCTCCATGTGGGAAAGGGTGGTGTCGAGGCTGAAGGCAGCAGGAAAGCCCGCAGCCCCCAGGTCTGTGGGGCTACGTAAGCGGTTCCCAAAGAGCTTTAGAACAAGGCATAGTTTACCCTACTGGCTCTTTGAGCGTGGGAACCATCTCCAGCCATAAGGCCATTTTTGTGCCTGGCGCGGCGCCAAGTGGGAAAGGGCGGTTTTGAGGCTGAAGGCAGCAGGAAAGCCTGCAGCCCCCAGGTCTGTGGGGCTACGCAAGCGGTTCCCAAAGAGCTTTAGAACAAGGCATAGTTTTCCCTGCCAGCTCCTTGGGCGTGGGACCCATCTCCAGCCGTATGGCCATTTTTGTGCCTGGCGCCGCACCTAATGGGAAAGGGTTGTTTTGAGGCTGAAGGCAGCAGGAAAGCCTGCAGCCCCCAGGTCTGTGGGGCTACGCAAGCTGTTCCCAAAGAGCTTTAGAACAAGGCATAGTTTTCCCTGCAGGCTCCTTGGGCGGGGGCTCATCTCCAGCCATATGGCCATTTTTGTGCCTGGCGCGGCGCCAAGTGGGAAAGGGTGGTTTTGATGCTGAAGGCAGCAGGAAAGCCCGCAGAGCCCAGGTCTGAGGGGCTATGCAAGCGGTTCCCAAAGAGCTTTAGAACAAGGCATAGTTTTCCCTGCTTGCTCTTTGGGCCTGGGACCCATATCCAGCCATATGGCCATTTTTGTGCCTGGCGCGGCGCCAAGTGGGAAAGGGTGGTTTTCTGAGGCTGAAGGCAGCAGGAAAGCCTGCAGCCCCCAGGTCTGTGGGGCTACGCAAGCGGTTCCCAAAGAGCTTTAGAACAAGGCATAGTTTTCCCTGCTGGCTCTTTGGGCGGGGGACTCATCTCCAGCCGTATGGCCATTTTTGTGCCTGCAACGGCTCCAAGAGGGAAAGGGTGGTTTTGAGGCTGAAGGCAGCAGGAAAGCCTGCAGCCCCCAGGTCTGTGGGGCTACGCAAGAGGTTCCCAAAGAGCTTTAGAACAAGGCATAGTTTTCCCTGCTGGCTCTTTGGGCGTGGGAACCATCTCCAGCCGTATGGCCATTTTTGTGGCTGGCGCGGTGCCAAGTGGGAAAGGGTGGTTTTGAGGCTGAAGGCAGCAGGAAAGCCTGCAGCCCCCAGGTCTGTGGGGCTACGCAAGCGGTTCCCAAAGAGCTTTAGAACAAGGCATAATTTTACCCTGCTGGCTCTTTGGTCGGGGGACCCATCTCCAGCCGTATGGCCATTTTTGTGCCTGGCGCGGCGCCAAGTGGGAAAGGGTGGTTTTGAGGCTGAAGGCAGCAGGAAAGCCTGCAGCCCCCAAGTCTATGGGGCTACGCAAGCTGTTCCCAAAGAGCTTTAGAACAAGGCATAGTTTTCCCTGCTGGCTCCTTGGGCGGGGGCTCATCTCCAGCCATATGGCCATTTTTGTGCCTGGCGCGGCGCCAAGTGGGAAAGGGTGGTTTTGAGGCTGAAGGCAGCAGGAAAGCCTGCAGCCCCCAGGTCTGTGGGGCTACGGAAGCGGTTCCCAAAGAGCTTTAGAACAAGGCATAGTTTACCCTACTGGCTCTTTGGGCGTGGGAACCATCTCCAGCCATAAGGCCATTTTTGTGCCTGGCACGGCGCCAAGTGGGAAAGGGCGGTTTTGAGGCTGAAGGCAGCAGGAAAGCCTGCAGCCCCCAGGTCTGTGGGGCTACGCAAGCGGTTCCCAAAGAGCTTTAGAACAAGGCATAGTTTTCCCTGCCAGCTCCTTGGGCATGGGACACATCTCCAGCCGTATGGCCATTTTTGTGCCTGGCGCGGCACCTAATGGGAAAGGGTGGTTTTGAGGCTGAAGGCAGCAGGAAAGCCTGCAGCCCCCAGGTCTGTGGGGCTACGCAAGCTGTTCCCAAAGAGCTTTAGAACAAGGCATAGTTTTCCCTGCAGGCTCCTTGGGCGGGGGCTCATCTCCAGCCATATGGCCATTTTTGTGGCTGGCGCGGCGCCAAGTGGGAAAGGGTGGTTTTGATGCTGAAGGCAGCAGGAAAGCCCGCAGCGCCCAGGTCTGAGGGGCTATGCAAGCGGTTCCCAAAGAGCTTTAGAACAAGGCATAGTTTTCCCTGCTTGCTCTTTGGGCCTGGGACCCATATCCAGCCATATGGCCATTTTTGTGCCTGGCGCGGTGCCAAGTGGGAAAGGGTGGTTTTCTGAGGCTGAAGGCAGCAGGAAAGCCTGCAGCCGCCAGGTCTGTGGGGCTACGCAAGCGGTTCCCAAAGAGCTTTAGAACAAGGCATAGTTTTCCCTGCTGGCTCCTTGGGCGGGGGCTCATCTCCAGCCATATGGCCATTTTTGTGCCTGGCGCGGCGCCAAGTGGGAAAGGGTGGTTTTGAGGCTGAAGGCAGCAGGAAAGCCCGCAGCCCCCAGGTCTGTGGGGCTATGCAAGCGGTTCCCAAAGAGCTTTAGAACAAGGCATAGTTTTCCCTCCTGGCTCCTTGGGCGGGGGACTCATCTCCAGCCGTATGGCCATTTTTGTGCCTGCAACGGCTCCAAGAGGGAAAGGGTTGTGTCGAGGCGGAAGGCAGCAGGAAAGCCCGCAGCCCCCAGGTCTGTGGGGCTACGTAAGCGGTTCCCAAAGAGCTTTAGAACAAGGCATAGTTTACCCTACTGGCTCTTTGGGCGTGGGAACCATCTCCAGCCATAAGGCCATTTTTGTGCCTGGCGCGGCGCCAAGTGGGAAAGGGCGGTTTTGAGGCTGAAGGCAGCAGGAAAGCCTGCAGCCCCCAGGTCTGTGGGGCTACGCAAGCTGTTCCCAAAGAGCTTTAGAACAAGGCATAGTTTTCCCTGCAGGCTCCTTGGGCGGGGGGCTCATCTCCAGCCATATGGCCATTTTTGTGGCTGGCGCGGCGCCAAGTGGGAAAGGGTGGTTTTGATGCTGAAGGCAGCAGGAAAGCCCGCAGCGCCCAGGTCTGTGGGGCTACGCAAGCGGTTCCCAAAGAGCTTTAGAACAAGGCATAGTTTTCCCTGCTGGCTCTTTGGGCGGGGGACTCATCTCCAGCCGTATGGCCATTTTTGTGCCTGCAACGGCTCCAAGAGGGAAAGGGTTGTGTCGAGGCTGAAGGCAGCAGGAAAGCCTGCAGCCCCCAGGTCTGTGGGGCTACGCAAGCGGTTCCCACAGAGCTTTAGAACAAGGCATAATTTTACCCTGCTGGCTCTTTGGGCGGGGGACCCATCTCCAGCCGTATGGCCATTTTTGTGCCTGGCGCGGCGCCAAGTGGGAAAGGGTGGTTTTGAGGCTGAAGGCAGCAGGAAAGCCTGCAGCCCCCAAGTCTATGGGGCTACGCAAGCTGTTCCCAAAGAGCTTTAGAACAAGGCATAGTTTTCCCTGCTGGCTCCTTGGGCGGGGGCTCATCTCCAGCCATATGGCCATTTTTGTGCCTGGCGCGGCGCCAAGTGGGAAAGGGTGGTTTTGAGGCTGAAGGCAGCAGGAAAGCCCGCAGCCCCCAGGTCTGTGGGGCTATGCAAGCGGTTCCCAAAGAGCTTTAGAACAAGGCATAGTTTTCCCTCCTGGCTCCTTGGGCGGGGGACTCATCTCCAGCCGTATGGCCATTTTTGTGCCTGCAACGGCTCCAAGAGGGAAAGGGTTGTGTCGAGGCGGAAGGCAGCAGGAAAGCCCGCAGCCCCCAGGTCTGTGGGGCTACGTAAGCGGTTCCCAAAGAGCTTTAGAACAAGGCATAGTTTACCCTACTGGCTCTTTGGGCGTGGGAACCATCTCCAGCCATAAGGCCATTTTTGTGCCTGGCGCGGCGCCAAGTGGGAAAGGGCGGTTTTGAGGCTGAAGGCAGCAGGAAAGCCTGCAGCCCCCAGGTCTGTGGGGCTACGCAAGCGGTTCCCAAAGAGCTTTAGAACAAGGCATAGTTTTCCCTGCCAGCTCCTTGGGCGTGGGACCCATCTCCAGCCGTATGGCCATTTTTGTGCCTGGCGCGGCACCTAATGGGAAAGGGTGGTTTTGAGGCTGAAGGCAGCAGGAAAGCCTGCAGCCCCCAGGTCTGTGGGGCTACGCAAGCTGTTCCCAAAGAGCTTTAGAACAAGGCATAGTTTTCCCTGCAGGCTCCTTGGGCGGGGGCTCATCTCCAGCCATATGGCCATTTTTGTGCCTGGCGCGGCGCCAAGTGGGAAAGGGTGGTTTTGAGGCTGAAGGCAGCAGGAAAGCCCGCAGCCCCCAGGTCTGTGGGGCTATGCAAGCGGTTCCCAAAGAGCTTTAGAACAAGGCATAGTTTTCCCTCCTGGCTCCTTGGGCGGGGGACTCATCTCCAGCCGTATGGCCATTTTTGTGCCTGCAACGGCTCCAAGAGGGAAAGGGTTGTGTCGAGGCGGAAGGCAGCAGGAAAGCCCGCAGCCCCCAGGTCTGTGGGGCTACGTAAGCGGTTCCCAAAGAGCTTTAGAACAAGGCATAGTTTACCCTACTGGCTCTTTGGGCGTGGGAACCATCTCCAGCCATAAGGCCATTTTTGTGCCTGGCGCGGCGCCAAGTGGGAAAGGGCGGTTTTGAGGCTGAAGGCAGCAGGAAAGCCTGCAGCCCCCAGGTCTGTGGGGCTACGCAAGCGGTTCCCAAAGAGCTTTAGAACAAGGCATAGTTTTCCCTGCCAGCTCCTTGGGCGTGGGACCCATCTCCAGCCGTATGGCCATTTTTGTGCCTGGCGCGGCACCTAATGGGAAAGGGTAGTTTTGAGGCTGAAGGCAGCAGGAAAGCCTGCAGCCCCCAGGTCTGTGGGGCTACGCAAGCTGTTCCCAAAGAGCTTTAGAACAAGGCATAGTTTTCCCTGCAGGCTCCTTGGGCGGGGGCTCATCTCCAGCCATATGGCCATTTTTGTGCCTGGCGCGGCGCCAAGTGGGAAAGGGTGGTTTTGAGGCTGAAGGCAGCAGGAAAGCCCGCAGCCCCCAGGTCTGAGGGGCTATGCAAGCGGTTCCCAAAGAGCTTTAGAACAAGGCATAGTTTTCCCTGCTTGCTCTTTGGGTCTGGGACCCATATCCAGCCATATGGCCATTTTTGTGCCTGGCGCGGCGCCAAGTGGGAAAGGGTGGTTTTCTGAGGCTGAAGGCAGCAGGAAAGCCTGCAGCCCCCAGGTCTGTGGGGCTACGCAAGCGGTTCCCAAAGAGCTTTAGAACAAGGCATAGTTTTCCCTGCTGGCTCTTTGGGCGGGGGAGTCATCTCCAGCCGTATGGCCATTTTTGTGCCTGCAACGGCTCCAAGAGGGAAAGGGTTGTGTCGAGGTTGAAGGCAGCAGGAAAGCCTGCAGCCCCCAGGTCTGTGGGGCTACGCAAGAGGTTCCCAAAGAGCTTTAGAACAAGGCATAGTTTTCCCTGCTGGCTCTTTGGGCGTGGGAACCATCTCCAGCCGTATGGCCATTTTTGTGCCTGGCGCGGTGCCAAGTGGGAAAGGGTGGTTTTGAGGCTGAAGGCAGCAGGAAAGCCTGCAGCCCCCAGGTCTGTGGGGCTACGCAAGCGGTTCCCAAAGAGCTTTAGAACAAGGCATAATTTTTCCCTGCTGGCTCTTTGGGCGGGGGACCCATCTCCAGCCGTATGGCCATTTTTGTGCCTGGCGCGGCGCCAAGTGGGAAAGGGTGGTTTTGAGGCTGAAGGCAGCAGGAAACCCTGCAGCCCCCAAGTCTATGGGGCTACGCAAGCTGTTCCCAAAGAGCTTTAGAACAAGGCATAGTTTTCCCTGCTGGCTCCTTGGGCGGGGGCTCATCTCCAGCCATATGGCCATTTTTGTGGCTGGCGCGGAGCCAAGTGGGAAAGGGTGGTTTTGAGGCTGAAGGCAGCAGGAAAGCCTGCAGCCCCCAGGTCTGTGGGGCTACGCAAGCGGTTCCCAAAGAGCTTTAGAACAAGGCATAGTTTACCCTACTGGCTCTTTGGGCGTGGGAACCATCTCCAGCCATATGGCCATTTTTGTGCCTGGCGCGGCGCCAAGTGGGAAAGGGTGGTTTTGAGGAAGAAGGCAGCAGGAATGCCTGCAGCCCCCAGGTCTGTGGGTCTACGCAAGCGGTTCCCAAAGAGCTTTAGAACAAGGCATAGTTTTCCCTGCCAGCTCCTTGGGCGTGGGACCCATCTCCAGCCATATGGCCATTTTTGTGCCTGGCGCGGCGCCAAGTGGGAAAGGGTGGTTTTGAGGCTGAAGGCAGCAGGAAAGCCTGCAGCCCCCAGGTCTGTGGGGCTACGCAAGAGGTTCCCAAAGAGCTTTAGAACAAGGCATAGTTTTCCCTGCTGGCTCTTTGGGCGTGGGAACCATCTCCAGCCGTATGGCCATTTTTGTTGCTGGCACGGTGCCAAGTGGGGAAGGGTGGTTTTGAGGCTGAAGGCAGCAGGAAAGCCTGCAGCCCCCAGGTCTGTGGGGCTACGCAAGCGGTTCCCAAAGAGCTTTAGAACAAGGCATAATTTTACCCTGCTGGCTCTTTGGTCAGGGGACCCATCTCCAGCCGTATGGCCATTTTTGTGCCTGGCGCGGCGCCAAGTGGGAAAGGGTGGTTTTGAGGCTGAAGGCAGCAGGAAAGCCTGCAGCCCCCAAGTCTATGGGGCTACGCAAGCTGTTCCCAAAGAGCTTTAGAACAAGGCATAGTTTTCCCTGCTGGCTCCTTGGGCGGGGGCTCATCTCCAGCCATATGGCCATTTTTGTGCCTGGCGCGGCGCCAAGTGGGAAAGGGTGGTTTTGAGGCTGAAGGCAGCAGGAAAGCCCGCAGCCCCCAGGTCTGTGGGGCTACGGAAGCGGTTCCCAAAGAGCTTTAGAACAAGGCATAGTTTACCCTACTGGCTCTTTGGGCGTGGGAACCATCTCCAGCCATAAGGCCATTTTTGTGCCTGGCGCGGCGCCAAGTGGGAAAGGGCGGTTTTGAGGCTGAAGGCAGCAGGAAAGCCTGCAGCCCCCAGGTCTGTGGGGCTACGCAAGCGGTTCCCAAAGAGCTTTAGAACAAGGCATAGTTTTCCCTGCCAGCTCCTTGGGCATGGGACCCATCTCCAGCCGTATGGCCATTTTTGTGCCTGGCGCGGCACCTAATGGGAAAGGGTGGTTTTGAGGCTGAAGGCAGCAGGAAAGCCTGCAGCCCCCAGGTCTGTGGGGCTACGCAAGCTGTTCCCAAAGAGCTTTAGAACAAGGCATAGTTTTCCCTGCAGGCTCCTTGGGCGGGGGCTCATCTCCAGCCATATGGCCATTTTTGTGCCTGGCGCGGCGCCAAGTGGGAAAGGGTGGTTTTGATGCTGAAGGCAGCAGGAAAGCCCGCAGCGCCCAGGTCTGAGGGGCTATGCAAGCGGTTCCCAAAGAGCTTTAGAACAAGGCATAGTTTTCCCTGCTTGCTCTTTGGGCCTGGGACCCATCTCCAGCCATATGGCCATTTTTGTGCCTGGCGCGGCGCCAAGTGGGAAAGGGTGTTTTTCTGAGGCTGAAGGCAGCAGGAAAGCCTGCAGCCGCCAGGTCTGTGGGGCTACGCAAGCGGTTCCCAAAGAGCTTTAGAACAAGGCATAGTTTTCCCTGCTGGCTCTTTGGGCGGGGGACTCATCTCCAGCCGTATGGCCATTTTTGTGCCTGCAACGGCTCCAAGAGGGAAAGGGTTGTGTCGAGGCTGAAGGCAGCAGGAAAGCCTGCAGCCCCCAGGTCTGTGGGGCTACGCAAGCGGTTCCCAAAGAGCTTTAGAACAAGGCATAATTTTACCCTGCTGGCTCTTTGGGCGGGGGACCCATCTCCAGCCGTATGGCCATTTTTGTGCCTGGCGCGGCGCCAAGTGGGAAAGGGTGGTTTTGAGGCTGAAGGCAGCAGGAAAGCCTGCAGCCCCCAAGTCTATGGGGCTACGCAAGGTGTTCCCAAAGAGCTTTAGAACAAGGCATAGTTTTCCCTGCTGGCTCCTTGGGCGGGGGCTCATCTCCAGCCATATGGCCATTTTTGTGCCTGGCGCGGCGCCAAGTGGGAAAGGGTGGTTTTGAGGCTGAAGGCAGCAGGAAAGCCCGCAGCCCCCAGGTCTGTGGGGCTATGCAAGCGGTTCCCAAAGAGCTTTAGAACAAGGCATAGTTTTCCCTCCTGGCTCCTTGGGCGGGGGACTCATCTCCAGCCGTATGGCCATTTTTGTGCCTGCAACGGCTCCAAGAGGGAAAGGGTTGTGTCGAGGCGGAAGGCAGCAGGAAAGCCTGCAGCCCCCAGGTCTGTGGGGCTACGTAAGCGGTTCCCAAAGAGCTTTAGAACAAGGCATAGTTTACCCTACTGGCTCTTTGGGCGTGGGAACCATCTCCAGCCATAAGGCCATTTTTGTGCCTGGCGCGGCGCCAAGTGGGGAAGGTTGGTTTTGAGGCTGAAGGCAGCAGGAAAGCCTGCAGCCCCCAGGTCTGTGGGTCTACGCAAGCGGTTCCCAAAGAGCTTTAGAACAAGGCATAGTTTTCCCTGCCAGCTCCTTAGGCGTGGGACACATCTCCAGCCATATGGCCATTTTTGTGCCTGGCGCGGCAACTAATGGGAAAGGGTGGTGTCGAGGCTGAAGACAGCAGGAAAGCCTGCAGCCCCCAGGTCTGTGCGGCTATGCAAGCGGTTCCCAAAGAGCTTTAGAACAAGGCATATTTTTCCCTGCTTGCTCTTTGGGCCTGGGACCCATATCCAGCCATAGGGCCATTTTTGTGCCTGGCGCGGCGCCAAGTGGGAAATGGTGGTGTCGAGGCTGAAGGTAGCAGGAAAGCCCCCTGCCCCCAGGTCTGTAGGGCTACGCAAGTGGTTCACGCAGAGCTTTAGAACAAGGCATAGTTTTCCCTGCTGGCTCTTTGGACATGGGACCCATCTCCAGCCATATGGCCATTTTTGTGCCTGGCGCGGCGCCAAGTGGGAAAGGGTGGTTTTGAGGCTGAAGGCAGCAGGAAAGCCCGCAGCCCCCAGGTCTGTGGGGCTACGGAAGCGGTTCCCAAAGAGCTTTAGAACAAGGCATAGTTTTCCCTGCTGGCTCCTTGGGCGGGGGACCCATCTCAAGCCGTATGGCCATTTTTGTGCCTGGCGCGGCTCCATGTGGGAAAGGGTGGTGTCGAGGCTGAAGGCAGCAGGAAAGCCCGCAGCCCCCAGGTCTGTGGGGCTACGTAAGCGGTTCCCAAAGAGCTTTAGAACAAGGCATAGTTTACCCTACTGGCTCTTTGGGCGTGGGAACCATCTCCAGCCATAAGGCCATTTTTGTGCCTGGCGCGGCGCCAAGTGGGAAAGGGCGGTTTTGAGGCTGAAGGCAGCAGGAAAGCCTGCAGCCCCCAGGTCTGTGGGGCTACGCAAGCGGTTCCCAAAGAGCTTTAGAACAAGGCATAGTTTTCCCTGCCAGCTCCTTGGGCGTGGGACCCATCTCCAGCCGTATGGCCATTTTTGTGCCTGGCGCCGCACCTAATGGGAAAGGGTTGTTTTGAGGCTGAAGGCAGCAGGAAAGCCTGCAGCCCCCAGGTCTGTGGGGCTACGCAAGCGGTTCCCAAAGAGCTTTAGAACAAGGCATAGTTTTCCCTGCAGGCTCCTTGGGCGGGGGCTCATCTCCAGCCATATGGCCATTTTTGTGCCTGGCGCGGCGCCAAGTGGGAAAGGGTGGTTTTGATGCTGAAGGCAGCAGGAAAGCCCGCAGAGCCCAGGTCTGAGGGGCTATGCAAGCGGTTCCCAAAGAGCTTTAGAACAAGGCATAGTTTTCCCTGCTTGCTCTTTGGGCCTGGGACCCATATCCAGCCATATGGCCATTTTTGTGCCTGGCGCGGCGCCAAGTGGGAAAGGGTGGTTTTCTGAGGCTGAAGGCAGCAGGAAAGCCTGCAGCCCCCAGGTCTGTGGGGCTACGCAAGCGGTTCCCAAAGAGCTTTAGAACAAGGCATAGTTTTCCCTGCTGGCTCTTTGGGCGGGGGACTCATCTCCAGCCGTATGGCCATTTTTGTGCCTGCAACGGCTCCAAGAGGGAAAGGGTTGTGTCGAGGCTGAAGGCAGCAGGAAAGCCTGCAGCCCCCAGGTCTGTGGGGCTACGCAAGAGGTTCCCAAAGAGCTTTAGAACAAGGCATAGTTTTCCCTGCTGGCTCTTTGGGCGTGGGAACCATCTCCAGCCGTATGGCCATTTTTGTGGCTGGCGCGGTGCCAAGTGGGAAAGGGTGGTTTTGAGGCTGAAGGCAGCAGGAAAGCCTGCAGCCCCCAGGTCTGTGGGGCTACGCAAGCGGTTCCCAAAGAGCTTTAGAACAAGGCATAATTTTACCCTGCTGGCTCTTTGGTCGGGGGACCCATCTCCAGCCGTATGGCCATTTTTGTGCCTGGCGCGGCGCCAAGTGGGAAAGGGTGGTTTTGAGGCTGAAGGCAGCAGGAAAGCCTGCAGCCCCCAAGTCTATGGGGCTACGCAAGCTGTTCCCAAAGAGCTTTAGAACAAGGCATAGTTTTCCCTGCTGGCTCCTTGGGCGGGGGCTCATCTCCAGCCATATGGCCATTTTTGTGCCTGGCGCGGCGCCAAGTGGGAAAGGGTGGTTTTGAGGCTGAAGGCAGCAGGAAAGCCCGCAGCCCCCAGGTCTGTGGGGCTACGGAAGCGGTTCCCAAAGAGCTTTAGAACAAGGCATAGTTTACCCTACTGGCTCTTTGGGCGTGGGAACCATCTCCAGCCATAAGGCCATTTTTGTGCCTGGCACGGCGCCAAGTGGGAAAGGGCGGTTTTGAGGCTGAAGGCAGCAGGAAAGCCTGCAGCCCCCAGGTCTGTGGGGCTACGCAAGCGGTTCCCAAAGAGCTTTAGAACAAGGCATAGTTTTCCCTGCCAGCTCCTTGGGCATGGGACACATCTCCAGCCGTATGGCCATTTTTGTGCCTGGCACGGCACCTAATGGGAAAGGGTGGTTTTGAGGCTGAAGGCAGCAGGAAAGCCTGCAGCCCCCAGGTCTGTGGGGCTACGCAAGCTGTTCCCAAAGAGCTTTAGAACAAGGCATAGTTTTCCCTGCAGGCTCCTTGGGCGGGGGCTCATCTCCAGCCATATGGCCATTTTTGTGCCTGGCGCGGCGCCAAGTGGGAAAGGGTGGTTTTGATGCTGAAGGCAGCAGGAAAGCCCGCAGCGCCCAGGTCTGAGGGGCTATGCAAGCGGTTCCCAAAGAGCTTTAGAACAAGGCATAGTTTTCCCTGCTTGCTCTTTGGGCCTGGGACCCATATCCAGCCATATGGCCATTTTTGTGCCTGGCGCGGCGCCAAGTGGGAAAGGGTGGTTTTCTGAGGCTGAAGGCAGCAGGAAAGCCTGCAGCCGCCAGGTCTGTGGGGCTACGCAAGCGGTTCCCAAAGAGCTTTAGAACAAGGCATAGTTTTCCCTGCTGGCTCTTTGGGCGGGGGACTCATCTCCAGCCGTATGGCCATTTTTGTGCCTGCAACGGCTCCAAGAGGGAAAGGGTTGTGTCGAGGCTGAAGGCAGCAGGAAAGCCTGCAGCCCCCAGGTCTGTGGGGCTACGCAAGCGGTTCCCAAAGAGCTTTAGAACAAGGCATAATTTTACCCTGCTGGCTCTTTGGGCGGGGGACCCATCTCCAGCCGTATGGCCATTTTTGTGCCTGGCGCGGCGCCAAGTGGGAAAGGGTGGTTTTGAGGCTGAAGGCAGCAGGAAAGCCTGCAGCCCCCAAGTCTATGGGGCTACGCAAGCTGTTCCCAAAGAGCTTTAGAACAAGGCATAGTTTTCCCTGCTGGCTCCTTGGGCGGGGGCTCATCTCCAGCCATATGGCCATTTTTGTGCCTGGCGCGGCGCCAAGTGGGAAAGGGTGGTTTTGAGGCTGAAGGCAGCAGGAAAGCCCGCAGCCCCCAGGTCTGTGGGGCTATGCAAGCGGTTCCCAAAGAGCTTTAGAACAAGGCATAGTTTTCCCTGCTTGCTCTTTGGGCCTGGGACCCATCTCCAGCCATATGGCCATTTTTGTGCCTGGCGCGGCGCCAAGTGGGAAAGGGTGTTTTTCTGAGGCTGAAGGCAGCAGGAAAGCCTGCAGCCGCCAGGTCTGTGGGGCTACGCAAGCGGTTCCCAAAGAGCTTTAGAACAAGGCATAGTTTTCCCTGCTGGCTCTTTGGGCGGGGGACTCATCTCCAGCCGTATGGCCATTTTTGTGCCTGCAACGGCTCCAAGAGGGAAAGGGTTGTGTCGAGGCTGAAGGCAGCAGGAAAGCCTGCAGCCCCCAGGTCTGTGGGGCTACGCAAGCGGTTCCCAAAGAGCTTTAGAACAAGGCATAATTTTACCCTGCTGGCTCTTTGGGCGGGGGACCCATCTCCAGCCGTATGGCCATTTTTGTGCCTGGCGCGGCGCCAAGTGGGAAAGGGTGGTTTTGAGGCTGAAGGCAGCAGGAAAGCCTGCAGCCCCCAAGTCTATGGGGCTACGCAAGGTGTTCCCAAAGAGCTTTAGAACAAGGCATAGTTTTCCCTGCTGGCTCCTTGGGCGGGGGCTCATCTCCAGCCATATGGCCATTTTTGTGCCTGGCGCGGCGCCAAGTGGGAAAGGGTGGTTTTGAGGCTGAAGGCAGCAGGAAAGCCCGCAGCCCCCAGGTCTGTGGGGCTATGCAAGCGGTTCCCAAAGAGCTTTAGAACAAGGCATAGTTTTCCCTCCTGGCTCCTTGGGCGGGGGACTCATCTCCAGCCGTATGGCCATTTTTGTGCCTGCAACGGCTCCAAGAGGGAAAGGGTTGTGTCGAGGCGGAAGGCAGCAGGAAAGCCTGCAGCCCCCAGGTCTGTGGGGCTACGTAAGCGGTTCCCAAAGAGCTTTAGAACAAGGCATAGTTTACCCTACTGGCTCTTTGGGCGTGGGAACCATCTCCAGCCATAAGGCCATTTTTGTGCCTGGCGCGGCGCCAAGTGGGGAAGGTTGGTTTTGAGGCTGAAGGCAGCAGGAAAGCCTGCAGCCCCCAGGTCTGTGGGTCTACGCAAGCGGTTCCCAAAGAGCTTTAGAACAAGGCATAGTTTTCCCTGCCAGCTCCTTGGGCATGGGACACATCTCCAGCCATATGGCCATTTTTGTGCCTGGCGCGGCAACTAATGGGAAAGGGTGGTGTCGAGGCTGAAGACAGCAGGAAAGCCTGCAGCCCCCAGGTCTGTGCGGCTATGCAAGCGGTTCCCAAAGAGCTTTAGAACAAGGCATATTTTTCCCTGCTTGCTCTTTGGGCCTGGGACCCATATCCAGCCATAGGGCCATTTTTGTGCCTGGCGCGGCGCCAAGTGGGAAATGGTGGTGTCGAGGCTGAAGGTAGCAGGAAAGCCCCCTGCCCCCAGGTCTGTAGGGCTACGCAAGTGGTTCACGCAGAGCTTTAGAACAAGGCATAGTTTTCCCTGCTGGCTCTTTGGACATGGGACCCATCTCCAGCCATATGGCCATTTTTGTGCCTGGCGCGGCGCCAAGTGGGAAAGGGTGGTTTTGAGGCTGAAGGCAGCAGGAAAGCCCGCAGCCCCCAGGTCTGTGGGGCTACGGAAGCGGTTCCCAAAGAGCTTTAGAACAAGGCATAGTTTTCCCTGCTGGCTCCTTGGGCGGGGGACCCATCTCAAGCCGTATGGCCATTTTTGTGCCTGGCGCGGCTCCATGTGGGAAAGGGTGGTGTCGAGGCTGAAGGCAGCAGGAAAGCCCGCAGCCCCCAGGTCTGTGGGGCTACGTAAGCGGTTCCCAAAGAGCTTTAGAACAAGGCATAGTTTACCCTACTGGCTCTTTGGGCGTGGGAACCATCTCCAGCCATAAGGCCATTTTTGTGCCTGGCGCGGCGCCAAGTGGGAAAGGGCGGTTTTGAGGCTGAAGGCAGCAGGAAAGCCTGCAGCCCCCAGGTCTGTGGGGCTACGCAAGCGGTTCCCAAAGAGCTTTAGAACAAGGCATAGTTTTCCCTGCCAGCTCCTTGGGCGTGGGACCCATCTCCAGCCGTATGGCCATTTTTGTGCCTGGCGCCGCACCTAATGGGAAAGGGTTGTTTTGAGGCTGAAGGCAGCAGGAAAGCCTGCAGCCCCCAGGTCTGTGGGGCTACGCAAGCTGTTCCCAAAGAGCTTTAGAACAAGGCATAGTTTTCCCTGCAGGCTCCTTGGGCGGGGGCTCATCTCCAGCCATATGGCCATTTTTGTGCCTGGCGCGGCGCCAAGTGGGAAAGGGTGGTTTTGATGCTGAAGGCAGCAGGAAAGCCCGCAGAGCCCAGGTCTGAGGGGCTATGCAAGCGGTTCCCAAAGAGCTTTAGAACAAGGCATAGTTTTCCCTGCTTGCTCTTTGGGCCTGGGACCCATATCCAGCCATATGGCCATTTTTGTGCCTGGCGCGGCGCCAAGTGGGAAAGGGTGGTTTTCTGAGGCTGAAGGCAGCAGGAAAGCCTGCAGCCCCCAGGTCTGTGGGGCTACGCAAGCGGTTCCCAAAGAGCTTTAGAACAAGGCATAGTTTTCCCTGCTGGCTCTTTGGGCGGGGGACTCATCTCCAGCCGTATGGCCATTTTTGTGCCTGCAACGGCTCCAAGAGGGAAAGGGTTGTGTCGAGGCTGAAGGCAGCAGGAAAGCCTGCAGCCCCCAGGTCTGTGGGGCTACGCAAGAGGTTCCCAAAGAGCTTTAGAACAAGGCATAGTTTTCCCTGCTGGCTCTTTGGGCGTGGGAACCATCTCCAGCCGTATGGCCATTTTTGTGGCTGGCGCGGTGCCAAGTGGGAAAGGGTGGTTTTGAGGCTGAAGGCAGCAGGAAAGCCTGCAGCCCCCAGGTCTGTGGGGCTACGCAAGCGGTTCCCAAAGAGCTTTAGAACAAGGCATAATTTTACCCTGCTGGCTCTTTGGTCGGGGGACCCATCTCCAGCCGTATGGCCATTTTTGTGCCTGGCGCGGCGCCAAGTGGGAAAGGGTGGTTTTGAGGCTGAAGGCAGCAGGAAAGCCTGCAGCCCCCAAGTCTATGGGGCTACGCAAGCTGTTCCCAAAGAGCTTTAGAACAAGGCATAGTTTTCCCTGCTGGCTCCTTGGGCGGGGGCTCATCTCCAGCCATATGGCCATTTTTGTGCCTGGCGCGGCGCCAAGTGGGAAAGGGTGGTTTTGAGGCTGAAGGCAGCAGGAAAGCCCGCAGCCCCCAGGTCTGTGGGGCTACGGAAGCGGTTCCCAAAGAGCTTTAGAACAAGGCATAGTTTACCCTACTGGCTCTTTGGGCGTGGGAACCATCTCCAGCCATAAGGCCATTTTTGTGCCTGGCACGGCGCCAAGTGGGAAAGGGCGGTTTTGAGGCTGAAGGCAGCAGGAAAGCCTGCAGCCCCCAGGTCTGTGGGGCTACGCAAGCGGTTCCCAAAGAGCTTTAGAACAAGGCATAGTTTTCCCTGCCAGCTCCTTGGGCATGGGACACATCTCCAGCCGTATGGCCATTTTTGTGCCTGGCACGGCACCTAATGGGAAAGGGTGGTTTTGAGGCTGAAGGCAGCAGGAAAGCCTGCAGCCCCCAGGTCTGTGGGGCTACGCAAGCTGTTCCCAAAGAGCTTTAGAACAAGGCATAGTTTTCCCTGCAGGCTCCTTGGGCGGGGGCTCATCTCCAGCCATATGGCCATTTTTGTGCCTGGCGCGGCGCCAAGTGGGAAAGGGTGGTTTTGATGCTGAAGGCAGCAGGAAAGCCCGCAGCGCCCAGGTCTGAGGGGCTATGCAAGCGGTTCCCAAAGAGCTTTAGAACAAGGCATAGTTTTCCCTGCTTGCTCTTTGGGCCTGGGACCCATATCCAGCCATATGGCCATTTTTGTGCCTGGCGCGGCGCCAAGTGGGAAAGGGTGGTTTTCTGAGGCTGAAGGCAGCAGGAAAGCCTGCAGCCGCCAGGTCTGTGGGGCTACGCAAGCGGTTCCCAAAGAGCTTTAGAACAAGGCATAGTTTTCCCTGCTGGCTCTTTGGGCGGGGGACTCATCTCCAGCCGTATGGCCATTTTTGTGCCTGCAACGGCTCCAAGAGGGAAAGGGTTGTGTCGAGGCTGAAGGCAGCAGGAAAGCCTGCAGCCCCCAGGTCTGTGGGGCTACGCAAGCGGTTCCCAAAGAGCTTTAGAACAAGGCATAATTTTACCCTGCTGGCTCTTTGGGCGGGGGACCCATCTCCAGCCGTATGGCCATTTTTGTGCCTGGCGCGGCGCCAAGTGGGAAAGGGTGGTTTTGAGGCTGAAGGCAGCAGGAAAGCCTGCAGCCCCCAAGTCTATGGGGCTACGCAAGCTGTTCCCAAAGAGCTTTAGAACAAGGCATAGTTTTCCCTGCTGGCTCCTTGGGCGGGGGCTCATCTCCAGCCATATGGCCATTTTTGTGCCTGGCGCGGCGCCAAGTGGGAAAGGGTGGTTTTGAGGCTGAAGGCAGCAGGAAAGCCCGCAGCCCCCAGGTCTGTGCGGCTATGCAAGCGGTTCCCAAAGAGCTTTAGAACAAGGCATAGTTTTCCCTCCTGGCTCCTTGGGCGGGGGACTCATCTCCAGCCGTATGGCCATTTTTGTGCCTGCAACGGCTCCAAGAGGGAAAGGGTTGTGTCGAGGCGGAAGGCAGCAGGAAAGCCCGCAGCCCCCAGGTCTGTGGGGCTACGTAAGCGGTTCCCAAAGAGCTTTAGAACAAGGCATAGTTTACCCTACTGGCTCTTTGGGCGTGGGAACCATCTCCAGCCATAAGGCCATTTTTGTGCCTGGCGCGGCGCCAAGTGGGAAAGGGCGGTTTTGAGGCTGAAGGCAGCAGGAAAGCCTGCAGCCCCCAGGTCTGTGGGGCTACGCAAGCGGTTCCCAAAGAGCTTTAGAACAAGGCATAGTTTTCCCTGCCAGCTCCTTGGGCGTGGGACCCATCTCCAGCCGTATGGCCATTTTTGTGCCTGGCGCGGCACCTAATGGGAAAGGGTGGTTTTGAGGCTGAAGGCAGCAGGAAAGCCTGCAGCCCCCAGGTCTGTGGGGCTACGCAAGCTGTTCCCAAAGAGCTTTAGAACAAGGCATAGTTTTCCCTGCAGGCTCCTTGGGCGGGGGCTCATCTCCAGCCATATGGCCATTTTTGTGCCTGGCGCGGCGCCAAGTGGGAAAGGGTGGTTTTGAGGCTGAAGGCAGCAGGAAAGCCCGCAGCCCCCAGGTCTGTGGGGCTATGCAAGCGGTTCCCAAAGAGCTTTAGAACAAGGCATAGTTTTCCCTCCTGGCTCCTTGGGCGGGGGACTCATCTCCAGCCGTATGGCCATTTTTGTGCCTGCAACGGCTCCAAGAGGGAAAGGGTTGTGTCGAGGCGGAAGGCAGCAGGAAAGCCCGCAGCCCCCAGGTCTGTGGGGCTACGTAAGCGGTTCCCAAAGAGCTTTAGAACAAGGCATAGTTTACCCTACTGGCTCTTTGGGCGTGGGAACCATCTCCAGCCATAAGGCCATTTTTGTGCCTGGCGCGGCGCCAAGTGGGAAAGGGCGGTTTTGAGGCTGAAGGCAGCAGGAAAGCCTGCAGCCCCCAGGTCTGTGGGGCTACGCAAGCGGTTCCCAAAGAGCTTTAGAACAAGGCATAGTTTTCCCTGCCAGCTCCTTGGGCGTGGGACCCATCTCCAGCCGTATGGCCATTTTTGTGCCTGGCGCGGCACCTAATGGGAAAGGGTGGTTTTGAGGCTGAAGGCAGCAGGAAAGCCTGCAGCCCCCAGGTCTGTGGGGCTACGCAAGCTGTTCCCAAAGAGCTTTAGAACAAGGCATAGTTTTCCCTGCAGGCTCCTTGGGCGGGGGCTCATCTCCAGCCATATGGCCATTTTTGTGCCTGGCGCGGCGCCAAGTGGGAAAGGGTGGTTTTGAGGCTGAAGGCAGCAGGAAAGCCCGCAGCCCCCAGGTCTGAGGGGCTATGCAAGCGGTTCCCAAAGAGCTTTAGAACAAGGCATAGTTTTCCCTGCTTGCTCTTTGGGTCTGGGACCCATATCCAGCCATATGGCCATTTTTGTGCCTGGCGCGGCGCCAAGTGGGAAAGGGTGGTTTTCTGAGGCTGAAGGCAGCAGGAAAGCCTGCAGCCCCCAGGTCTGTGGGGCTACGCAAGCGGTTCCCAAAGAGCTTTAGAACAAGGCATAGTTTTCCCTGCTGGCTCTTTGGGCGGGGGACTCATCTCCAGCCGTATGGCCATTTTTGTGCCTGCAACGGCTCCAAGAGGGAAAGGGTTGTGTCGAGGCTGAAGGCAGCAGGAAAGCCTGCAGCCCCCAGGTCTGTGGGGCTACGCAAGAGGTTCCCAAAGAGCTTTAGAACAAGGCATAGTTTTCCCTGCTGGCTCTTTGGGCGTGGGAACCATCTCCAGCCGTATGGCCATTTTTGTGCCTGGCGCGGTGCCAAGTGGGAAAGGGTGGTTTTGAGGCTGAAGGCAGCAGGAAAGCCTGCAGCCCCCAGGTCTGTGGGGCTACGCAAGCGGTTCCCAAAGAGCTTTAGAACAAGGCATAATTTTTCCCTGCTGGCTCTTTGGGCGGGGGACCCATCTCCAGCCGTATGGCCATTTTTGTGCCTGGCGCGGCGCCAAGTGGGAAAGGGTGGTTTTGAGGCTGAAGGCAGCAGGAAACCCTGCAGCCCCCAAGTCTATGGGGCTACGCAAGCTGTTCCCAAAGAGCTTTAGAACAAGGCATAGTTTTCCCTGCTGGCTCCTTGGGCGGGGGCTCATCTCCAGCCATATGGCCATTTTTGTGGCTGGCGCGGAGCCAAGTGGGAAAGGGTGGTTTTGAGGCTGAAGGCAGCAGGAAAGCCTGCAGCCCCCAGGTCTGTGGGGCTACGCAAGCGGTTCCCAAAGAGCTTTAGAACAAGGCATAGTTTACCCTACTGGCTCTTTGGGCGTGGGAACCATCTCCAGCCATATGGCCATTTTTGTGCCTGGCGCGGCGCCAAGTGGGAAAGGGTGGTTTTGAGGAAGAAGGCAGCAGGAATGCCTGCAGCCCCCAGGTCTGTGGGTCTACGCAAGCGGTTCCCAAAGAGCTTTAGAACAAGGCATAGTTTTCCCTGCCAGCTCCTTGGGCGTGGGACCCATCTCCAGCCATATGGCCATTTTTGTGCCTGGCGCGGCGCCAAGTGGGAAAGGGTGGTTTTGAGGCTGAAGGCAGCAGGAAAGCCTGCAGCCCCCAGGTCTGTGGGGCTACGCAAGAGGTTCCCAAAGAGCTTTAGAACAAGGCATAGTTTTCCCTGCTGGCTCTTTGGGCGTGGGAACCATCTCCAGCCGTATGGCCATTTTTGTTGCTGGCGCGGTGCCAAGTGGGGAAGGGTGGTTTTGAGGCTGAAGGCAGCAGGAAAGCCTGCAGCCCCCAGGTCTGTGGGGCTACGCAAGCGGTTCCCAAAGAGCTTTAGAACAAGGCATAATTTTACCCTGCTGGCTCTTTGGTCGGGGGACCCATCTCCAGCCGTATGGCCATTTTTGTGCCTGGCGCGGCGCCAAGTGGGAAAGGGTGGTTTTGAGGCTGAAGGCAGCAGGAAAGCCTGCAGCCCCCAAGTCTATGGGGCTACGCAAGCTGTTCCCAAAGAGCTTTAGAACAAGGCATAGTTTTCCCTGCTGGCTCCTTGGGCGGGGGCTCATCTCCAGCCATATGGCCATTTTTGTGCCTGGCGCGGCGCCAAGTGGGAAAGGGTGGTTTTGAGGCTGAAGGCAGCAGGAAAGCCCGCAGCCCCCAGGTCTGTGGGGCTACGGAAGCGGTTCCCAAAGAGCTTTAGAACAAGGCATAGTTTACCCTACTGGCTCTTTGGGCGTGGGAACCATCTCCAGCCATAAGGCCATTTTTGTGCCTGGCGCGGCGCCAAGTGGGAAAGGGCGGTTTTGAGGCTGAAGGCAGCAGGAAAGCCTGCAGCCCCCAGGTCTGTGGGGCTACGCAAGCGGTTCCCAAAGAGCTTTAGAACAAGGCATAGTTTTCCCTGCCAGCTCCTTGGGCATGGGACCCATCTCCAGCCGTATGGCCATTTTTGTGCCTGGCGCGGCACCTAATGGGAAAGGGTGGTTTTGAGGCTGAAGGCAGCAGGAAAGCCTGCAGCCCCCAGGTCTGTGGGGCTACGCAAGCTGTTCCCAAAGAGCTTTAGAACAAGGCATAGTTTTCCCTGCAGGCTCCTTGGGCGGGGGCTCATCTCCAGCCATATGGCCATTTTTGTGCCTGGCGCGGAGCCAAGTGGGAAAGGGTGGTTTTGATGCTGAAGGCAGCAGGAAAGCCCGCAGCGCCCAGGTCTGAGGGGCTATGCAAGCGGTTCCCAAAGAGCTTTAGAACAAGGCATAGTTTAACCTGCTTGCTCTTTGGGCCTGGGACCCATCTCCAGCCATATGGCCATTTTTGTGCCTGGCGCGGCGCCAAGTGGGAAAGGGTGGTTTTCTGAGGCTGAAGGCAGCAGGAAAGCCTGCAGCCGCCAGGTCTGTGGGGCTACGCAAGCGGTTCCCAAAGAGCTTTAGAACAAGGCATAGTTTTCCCTGCTGGCTCTTTGGGCGGGGGACTCATCTCCAGCCGTATGGCCATTTTTGTGCCTGCAACGGCTCCAAGAGGGAAAGGGTTGTGTCGAGGCTGAAGGCAGCAGGAAAGCCTGCAGCCCCCAGGTCTGTGGGGCTACGCAAGCGGTTCCCAAAGAGCTTTAGAACAAGGCATAATTTTACCCTGCTGGCTCTTTGGGCGGGGGACCCATCTCCAGCCGTATGGCCATTTTTGTGCCTGGCGCGGCGCCAAGTGGGAAAGGGTGGTTTTGAGGCTGAAGGCAGCAGGAAAGCCTGCAGCCCCCAAGTCTATGGGGCTACGCAAGCTGTTCCCAAAGAGCTTTAGAACAAGGCATAGTTTTCCCTGCTGGCTCCTTGGGCGGGGGCTCATCTCCAGCCATATGGCCATTTTTGTGCCTGGCGCGGCGCCAAGTGGGAAAGGGTGGTTTTGAGGCTGAAGGCAGCAGGAAAGCCTGCAGCCCCCAGGTCTGTGGGGCTATGCAAGCGGTTCCCAAAGAGCTTTAGAACAAGGCATAGTTTTCCCTCCTGGCTCCTTGGGCGGGGGACTCGTCTCCAGCCGTATGGCCATTTTTGTGCCTGCAACGGCTCCAAGAGGGAAAGGGTTGTGTCGAGGCGGAAGGCAGCAGGAAAGCCCGCAGCCCCCAGGTCTGTGGGGCTACGTAAGCGGTTCCCAAAGAGCTTTAGAACAAGGCATAGTTTACCCTACTGGCTCTTTGGGCGTGGGAACCATCTCCAGCCATAAGGCCATTTTTGTGCCTGGCGCGGCGCCAAGTGGGAAAGGGCGGTTTTGAGGCTGAAGGCAGCAGGAAAGCCTGCAGCCCCCAGGTCTGTGGGGCTACGCAAGCGGTTCCCAAAGAGCTTTAGAACAAGGCATAGTTTTCCCTGCCAGCTCCTTGGGCGTGGGACCCATCTCCAGCCGTATGGCCATTTTTGTGCCTGGCGCGGCACCTAATGGGAAAGGGTGGTTTTGAGGCTGAAGGCAGCAGGAAAGCCTGCAGCCCCCAGGTCTGTGGGGCTACGCAAGCTGTTCCCAAAGAGCTTTAGAACAAGGCATAGTTTTCCCTGCAGGCTCCTTGGGCGGGGGCTCATCTCCAGCCATATGGCCATTTTTGTGCCTGGCGCGGCGCGAAGTGGGAAAGGGTGGTTTTGAGGCTGAAGGCAGCAGGAAAGCCCGCAGCCCCCAGGTCTGAGGGGCTATGCAAGCGGTTCCCAAAGAGCTTTAGAACAAGGCATAGTTTTCCCTGCTTGCTCTTTGGGCGTGGGAACCATCTCCAGCCGTATGGCCATTTTTGTGCCTGGCGCGGTGCCAAGTGGGAAAGGGTGGTTTTGAGGCTGAAGGCAGCAGGAAAGCCTGCAGCCCCCAGGTCTGTGGGGCTACGCAAGCGGTTCCCAAAGAGCTTTAGAACAAGGCATAATTTTTCCCTGCTGGCTCTTTGGGCGGGGGACCCATCTCCAGCCGTATGGCCATTTTTGTGCCTGGCGCGGCGCCAAGTGGGAAAGGGTGGTTTTGAGGCTGAAGGCAGCAGGAAACCCTGCAGCCCCCAAGTCTATGGGGCTACGCAAGCTGTTCCCAAAGAGCTTTAGAACAAGGCATAGTTTTCCCTGCTGGCTCCTTGGGCGGGGGCTCATCTCCAGCCATATGGCCATTTTTGTGGCTGGCGCGGAGCCAAGTGGGAAAGGGTGGTTTTGAGGCTGAAGGCAGCAGGAAAGCCTGCAGCCCCCAGGTCTGTGGAGCTACGCAAGCGGTTCCCAAAGAGCTTTAGAACAAGGCATAGTTTACCCTACTGGCTCTTTGGGCGTGGGAACCATCTCCAGCCCTAAGGCCATTTTTGTGCCTGGCGCGGCGCCAAGTGGGAAAGGGTGGTTTTGAGGAAGAAGGCAGCAGGAAAGCCTGCAGCCCCCAGGTCTGTGGGTCTACGCAAGCGGTTCCCAAAGAGCTTTAGAACAAGGCATAGTTTTCCCTGCCAGCTCCTTGGGCGTGGGACCCATCTCCAGCCATATGGCCATTTTTGTGCCTGGCGCGGCACCTAATGGGAAAGGGTGGTTTTGAGGCTGAAAGCAGCAGGAAAGCCCGCAGCCCCCAGGTCTGTGGGGCTACGCAAGCGGTTCCCAAAGAGCTTTAGAACAAGGCATAGTTTTCCCTGCAGGCTCCTTGGGCGGGGGCTCATCTCCAGCCATATGGCCATTTTTGTGCCTGGCGCGGCGCCAAGTGGGAAAGGGTGGTTTTGAGGCTGAAGGCAGCAGGAAAGCCCGCAGCGCCCAGGTCTGAGGGGCTATGCAAGCGGTTCCCAAAGAGCTTTAGAACAAGGCATAGTTTTCCCTGCTTGCTCTTTGGGCCTGGGACCCATATCCAGCCATATGGCCATTTTTGTGCCTGGCGCGGCGCCAAGTGGGAAAGGGTGGTTTTCTGAGGCTGAAGGCAGCAGGAAAGCCTGCAGCCGCCAGGTCTGTGGGGCTACGCAAGCGGTTCCCAAAGAGCTTTAGAACAAGGCATAGTTTTCCCTGCTGGCTCTTTGGGCGGGGGACTCATCTCCAGCCGTATGGCCATTTTTGTGCCTGCAACGGCTCCAAGAGGGAAAGGGTTGTGTCGAGGCTGAAGGCAGCAGGAAAGCCTGCAGCCCCCAGGTCTGTGGGGCTACGCAAGCGGTTCCCAAAGAGCTTTAGAACAAGGCATAATTTTACCCTGCTGGCTCTTTGGGCGGGGGACCCATCTCCAGCCGTATGGCCATTTTTGTGCCTGGCGCGGCGCCAAGTGGGAAAGGGTGGTTTTGAGGCTGAAGGCAGCAGGAAAGCCTGCAGCCCCCAAGTCTATGGGGCTACGCAAGCTGTTCCCGCAGAGCTTTAGAACAAGGCATAGTTTTCCCTGCTGGCTCCTTGGGCGGGGGCTCATCTCCAGCCATATGGCCATTTTTGTGCCTGGCGCGGCGCCAAGTGGGAAAGGGTGGTTTTGAGGCTGAAGGCAGCAGGAAAGCCCGCAGCCCCCAGGTCTGTGGGGCTATGCAAGCGGTTCCCAAAGAGCTTTAGAACAAGGCATAGTTTTCCCTACTGGCTCCTTGGGCGGGGGACTCATCTCCAGCCGTATGGCCATTTTTGTGCCTGCAACGGCTCCAAGAGGGAAAGGGTTGTGTCGAGGCGGAAGGCAGCAGGAAAGCCCGCAGCCCCCAGGTCTGTGGGGCTACGTAAGCGGTTCCCAAAGAGCTTTAGAACAAGGCATAGTTTACCCTACTGGCTCTTTGGGCGTGGGAACCATCTCCAGCCATAAGGCCATTTTTGTGCCTGGCGCGGCGCCAAGTGGGAAAGGGCGGTTTTGAGGCTGAAGGCAGCAGGAAAGCCTGCAGCCCCCAGGTCTGTGGGGCTACGCAAGCGGTTCCCAAAGAGCTTTAGAACAAGGCATAGTTTTCCCTGCCAGCTCCTTGGGCGTGGGACCCATCTCCAGCCGTATGGCCATTTTTGTGCCTGGCGCGGCACCTAATGGGAAAGGGTGGTTTTGAGGCTGAAGGCAGCAGGAAAGCCTGCAGCCCCCAGGTCTGTGGGGCTACGCAAGCTGTTCCCAAAGAGCTTTAGAACAAGGCATAGTTTTCCCTGCAGGCTCCTTGGGCGGGGGCTCATCTCCACCCATATGGCCATTTTTGTGCCTGGCGCGGCGCCAAGTGGGAAAGGGTGGTTTTGAGGCTGAAGGCAGCAGGAAAGCCCGCAGCCCCCAGGTCTGAGGGGCTATGCAAGCGGTTCCCAAAGAGCTTTAGAACAAGGCATAGTTTTCCCTGCTTGCTCTTTGGGTCTGGGACCCATATCCAGCCATATGGCCATTTTTGTGCCTGGCTCGGCGCCAAGTGGGAAAGGGTGGTTTTCTGAGGCTGAAGGCAGCAGGAAAGCCTGCAGCCCCCAGGTCTGTGGGGCTACGCAAGCGGTTCCCAAAGAGCTTTAGAACAAGGCATAGTTTTCCCTGCTGGCTCTTTGGGCGGGGGACTCATCTCCAGCCGTATGGCCATTTTTGTGCCTGCAACGGCTCCATGAGGGAAAGGGTTGTGTCGAGGCTGAAGGCAGCAGGAAAGCCTGCAGCACCCAGGTCTGTGGGGCTACGCAAGAGGTTCCCAAAGAGCTTTAGAACAAGGCATAGTTTTCCCTGCTGGCTCTTTGGGCGTGGGAACCATCTCCAGCCGTATGGCCATTTTTGTGCCTGGCGCGGCGCCAAGTGGGAAAGGGTGGTTTTGAGGCTGAAGGCAGCAGGAAAGCCTGCAGCCGCCAGGTCTGTGGGGCTACGCAAGCGGTTCCCAAAGAGCTTTAGAACAAGGCATAGTTTTCCCTGCTGGCTCTTTGGGCGGGGGACTCATCTCCAGCCGTATGGCCATTTTTGTGCCTGCAACGGCTCCAAGAGGGAAAGGGTTGTGTCGAGGCTGAAGGCAGCAGGAAAGCCTGCAGCCCCCAGGTCTGTGGGGCTACGCAAGCGGTTCCCAAAGAGCTTTAGAACAAGGCATAATTTTACCCTGCTGGCTCTTTGGGCGGGGGACCCATCTCCAGCCGTATGGCCATTTTTGTGCCTGGCGCGGCGCCAAGTGGGAAAGGGTGGTTTTGAGGCTGAAGGCAGCAGGAAAGCCTGCAGCCCCCAAGTCTATGGGGCTACGCAAGCTGTTCCCGCAGAGCTTTAGAACAAGGCATAGTTTTCCCTGCTGGCTCCTTGGGCGGGGGCTCATCTCCAGCCATATGGCCATTTTTGTGCCTGGCGCGGCGCCAAGTGGGAAAGGGTGGTTTTGAGGCTGAAAGCAGCAGGAAAGCCCGCAGCCCCCAGGTCTGTGGGGCTATGCAAGCGGTTCCCAAAGAGCTTTAGAACAAGGCATAGTTTTCCCTACTGGCTCCTTGGGCGGGGGACTCATCTCCAGCCGTATGGCCATTTTTGTGCCTGCAACGGCTCCAAGAGGGAAAGGGTTGTGTCGAGGCGGAAGGCAGCAGGAAAGCCCGCAGCCCCCAGGTCTGTGGGGCTACGTAAGCGGTTCCCAAAGAGCTTTAGAACAAGGCATAGTTTACCCTACTGGCTCTTTGGGCGTGGGAACCATCTCCAGCCATAAGGCCATTTTTGTGCCTGGCGCGGCGCCAAGTGGGAAAGGGCGGTTTTGAGGCTGAAGGCAGCAGGAAAGCCTGCAGCCCCCAGGTCTGTGGGGCTACGCAAGCGGTTCCCAAAGAGCTTTAGAACAAGGCATAGTTTTCCCTGCCAGCTCCTTGGGCGTGGGACCCATCTCCAGCCGTATGGCCATTTTTGTGCCTGGCGCGGCACCTAATGGGAAAGGGTGGTTTTGAGGCTGAAGGCAGCAGGAAAGCCTGCAGCCCCCAGGTCTGTGGGGCTACGCAAGCTGTTCCCAAAGAGCTTTAGAACAAGGCATAGTTTTCCCTGCAGGCTCCTTGGGCGGGGGCTCATCTCCACCCATATGGCCATTTTTGTGCCTGGCGCGGCGCCAAGTGGGAAAGGGTGGTTTTGAGGCTGAAGGCAGCAGGAAAGCCCGCAGCCCCCAGGTCTGAGGGGCTATGCAAGCGGTTCCCAAAGAGCTTTAGAACAAGGCATAGTTTTCCCTGCTTGCTCTTTGGGTCTGGGACCCATATCCAGCCATATGGCCATTTTTGTGCCTGGCTCGGCGCCAAGTGGGAAAGGGTGGTTTTCTGAGGCTGAAGGCAGCAGGAAAGCCTGCAGCCCCCAGGTCTGTGGGGCTACGCAAGCGGTTCCCAAAGAGCTTTAGAACAAGGCATAGTTTTCCCTGCTGGCTCTTTGGGCGGGGGACTCATCTCCAGCCGTATGGCCATTTTTGTGCCTGCAACGGCTCCATGAGGGAAAGGGTTGTGTCGAGGCTGAAGGCAGCAGGAAAGCCTGCAGCACCCAGGTCTGTGGGGCTACGCAAGAGGTTCCCAAAGAGCTTTAGAACAAGGCATAGTTTTCCCTGCTGGCTCTTTGGGCGTGGGAACCATCTCCAGCCGTATGGCCATTTTTGTGCCTGGCGCGGCGCCAAGTGGGAAAGGGTGGTTTTGAGGCTGAAGGCAGCAGGAAAGCCTGCAGCCCCCAGGTCTGTGGGGCTACGAAAGCGGTTCCCAAAGAGCTTTAGAACAAGGCATAATTTTTCCCTGCTGGCTCTTTGGGCGGGGGACCCATCTCCAGCCGTATGGCCATTTTTGTGCCTGGCGCGGCGCCAAGTGGGAAAGGGTGGTTTTGAGGCTGAAGGCAGCAGGAAACCCTGCAGCCCCCAAGTCTATGGGGCTACGCAAGCTGTTCCCAAAGAGCTTTAGAACAAGGCATAGTTTTCCCTGCTGGCTCCTTGGGCGGGGGCTCATCTCCAGCCATATGGCCATTTTTGTGGCTGGCGCGGAGCCAAGTGGGAAAGGGTGGTTTTGAGGCTGAAGGCAGCAGGAAAGCCTGCAGCCCCCAGGTCTGTGGAGCTACGCAAGCGGTTCCCAAAGAGCTTTAGAACAAGGCATAGTTTACCCTACTGGCTCTTTGGGCGTGGGAACCATCTCCAGCCATAAGGCCATTTTTGTGCCTGGCGCGGCGCCAAGTGGGAAAGGGTGGTTTTGAGGAAGAAGGCAGCAGGAAAGCCTGCAGCCCCCAGGTCTGTGGGTCTACGCAAGCGGTTCCCAAAGAGCTTTAGAACAAGGCATAGTTTTCCCTGCCAGCTCCTTGGGCGTGGGACCCATCTCCAGCCATATGGCCATTTTTGTGCCTGGCGCGGCACCTAATGGGAAAGGGTGGTTTTGAGGCTGAAAGCAGCAGGAAAGCCTGCAGCCCCCAGGTCTGTGTGTGCTACGCAAGCGGTTCCCAAAGAGCTTTAGAACAAGGCATATTTTTCCCTGCTTGCTCTTTGGGCCTGGGACCCATATCCAGCCATACGGCCATTTTTGTGCCTGGCGCGGCGCCAAGTGGGAAAGGGTGGTTTTGAGGCTGAAGGCAGCAGGAAAGCCCGCAGCCCCCAGGTCTGTAGGGCTACGCAAGTGGTTCACGCAGAGCTTTAGAACAAGGCATAGTTTTCCCTGCTGACTCTTTGGGCCTGGGACCCATATCCAGCCATATGGCCATTTTTGTGCCTGGCGCGGCGCCAAGTGGGAAAGGGTGGTTTTCTGAGGCTGAAGGCAGCAGGAAAGCCTGCAGCCGCCAGGTCTGTGGGGCTACGCAAGCGGTTCCCAAAGAGCTTTAGAACAAGGCATAGTTTTCCCTGCTGGCTCTTTGGGCGGGGGACTCATCTCCAGCCGTATGGCCATTTTTGTGCCTGCAACGGCTCCAAGAGGGAAAGGGTTGTGTCGAGGCTGAAGGCAGCAGGAAAGCCTGCAGCCCCCAGGTCTGTGGGGCTACGCAAGCGGTTCCCAAAGAGCTTTAGAACAAGGCATAATTTTACCCTGCTGGCTCTTTGGGCGGGGGACCCATCTCCAGCCGTATGGCCATTTTTGTGCCTGGCGCGGCGCCAAGTGGGAAAGGGTGGTTTTGAGGCTGAAGGCAGCAGGAAAGCCTGCAGCCCCCAAGTCTATGGGGCTACGCAAGCTGTTCCCAAAGAGCTTTAGAACAAGGCATAGTTTTCCCTGCAGGCTCCTTGGGCGGGGGCTCATCTCCAGCCATATGGCCATTTTTGTGCCTGGCGCGGCGCCAAGTGGGAAAGGGTGGTTTTGAGGATGAAGGCAGCAGGAAAGCCCGCAGCCCCCAGGTCTGTGGGGCTATGCAAGCGGTTCCCAAAGAGCTTTAGAACAAGGCATAGTTTTCCCTCCTGGCTCCTTGGGCGGGGGACTCATCTCCAGCCGTATGGCCATTTTTGTGCCTGCAACGGCTCCAAGAGGGAAAGGGTTGTGTCGAGGCGGAAGGCAGCAGGAAAGCCCGCAGCCCCCAGGTCTGTGGGGCTACGTAAGCGGTTCCCAAAGAGCTTTAGAACAAGGCATAGTTTACCCTACTGGCTCTTTGGGCGTGGGAACCATCTCCAGCCATAAGGCCATTTTTGTGCCTGGCGCGGCGCCAAGTGGGAAAGGGCGGTTTTGAGGCTGAAGGCAGCAGGAAAGCCTGCAGCCCCCAGGTCTGTGGGGCTACGCAAGCGGTTCCCAAAGAGCTTTAGAACAAGGCATAGTTTTCCCTGCCAGCTCCTTGTGCGTGGGACCCATCTCCAGCCGTATGGCCATTTTTGTGCCTGGCGCGGCACCTAATGGGAAAGGGTGGTTTTGAGGCTGAAGGCAGCAGGAAAGCCTGCAGCCCCCAGGTCTGTGGGGCTACGCAAGCTGTTCCCAAAGAGCTTTAGAACAAGGCATAGTTTTCCCTGCAGGCTCCTTGGGCGGGGGCTCATCTCCAGCCGTATAGCCATTTTTGTGCCTGGCGCGGCGCCAAGTGGGAAAGGGTGGTTTTGAGGCTGAAGGCAGCAGGAAAGCCCGCAGCCCCCAGGTCTGAGGGGCTATGCAAGCGGTTCCCAAAGAGCTTTAGAACAAGGCATAGTTTTCCCTGCTTGCTCTTTGGGTCTGGGACCCATATCCAGCCATATGGCCATTTTTGTGCCTGGCTCGGCGCCAAGTGGGAAAGGGTGGTTTTCTGAGGCTGAAGGCAGCAGGAAAGCCTGCAGCCCCCAGGTCTGTGGGGCTACGCAAGCGGTTCCCAAAGAGCTTTAGAACAAGGCATAGTTTTCCCTGCTGGCTCTTTGGGCGGGGGACTCATCTCCAGCCGTATGGCCATTTTTGTGCCTGCAACGGCTCCATGAGGGAAAGGGTTGTGTCGAGGCTGAAGGCAGCAGGAAAGCCTGCAGCCCCCAGGTCTGTGGGGCTACGCAAGCGGTTCCCAAAGAGCTTTAGAACAAGGCATAATTTTTCCCTGCTGGCTCTTTGGGCGGGGGACCCATCTCCAGCCGTATGGCCATTTTTGTGCCTGGCGCGGCGCCAAGTGGGAAAGGGTGGTTTTGAGGCTGAAGGCAGCAGGAAAGCCTGCAGCCCCCAAGTCTATGGGGCTACGCAAGCTGTTCCCAAAGAGCTTTAGAACAAGGCATAGTTTTCCCTGCTGGCTCCTTGGGCGGGGGCTCATCTCCAGCCATATGGCCATTTTTGTGGCTGGCGCGGAGCCAAGTGGGAAAGGGTGGTTTTGAGGCTGAAGGCAGCAGGAAAGCCTGCAGCCCCCAGGTCTGTGGAGCTACGCAAGCGGTTCCCAAAGAGCTTTAGAACAAGGCATAGTTTACCCTACTGGCTCTTTGGGCGTGGGAACCATCTCCAGCCATAAGGCCATTTTTGTGCCTGGCGCGGCGCCAAGTGGGAAAGGGTGGTTTTGAGGAAGAAGGCAGCAGGAAAGCCTGCAGCCCCCAGGTCTGTGGGTCTACGCAAGCGGTTCCCAAAGAGCTTTAGAACAAGGCATAGTTTTCCCTGCCAGCTCCTTGGGCGTGGGACCCATCTCCAGCCATATGGCCATTTTTGTGCCTGGCGCGGCAGCTAATGGGAAAGGGTGGTTTTGAGGCTGAAAGCAGCAGGAAAGCCTGCAGCCCCCAGGTCTGTGTGTGCTACGCAAGCGGTTCCCAAAGAGCTTTAGAACAAGGCATATTTTTCCCTGCTTGCTCTTTGGGCCTGGGACCCATATCCAGCCATATGGCCATTTTTGTGCCTGGCGCGGCGCCAAGTGGGAAAGGGTGGTTTTGAGGCTGAAGGCAGCAGGAAAGCCCGCAGCCCCCAGGTCTGTAGGGCTACGCAAGTGGTTCACGCAGAGCTTTAGAACAAGGCATAGTTTTCCCTGCTGACTCTTTGGGCCTGGGACCCATATCCAGCCATATGGCCATTTTTGTGCCTGGCGCGGCGCCAAGTGGGAAAGGGTGGTTTTCTGAGGCTGAAGGCAGCAGGAAAGCCTGCAGCCGCCAGGTCTGTGGGGCTACGCAAGCGGTTCCCAAAGAGCTTTAGAACAAGGCATAGTTTTCCCTGCTGGCTCTTTGGGCGGGGGACTCATCTCCAGCCGTATGGCCATTTTTGTGCCTGCAACGGCTCCAAGAGGGAAAGGGTTGTGTCGAGGCTGAAGGCAGCAGGAAAGCCTGCAGCCCCCAGGTCTGTGGGGCTACGCAAGCGGTTCCCAAAGAGCTTTAGAACAAGGCATAATTTTACCCTGCTGGCTCTTTGGGCGGGGGACCCATCTCCAGCCGTATGGCCATTTTTGTGCCTGGCGCGGCGCCAAGTGGGAAAGGGTGGTTTTGAGGCTGAAGGCAGCAGGAAAGCCTGCAGCCCCCAAGTCTATGGGGCTACGCAAGCTGTTCCCAAAGAGCTTTAGAACAAGGCATAGTTTTCCCTGCAGGCTCCTTGGGCGGGGGCTCATCTCCAGCCATATGGCCATTTTTGTGCCTGGCGCGGCGCCAAGTGGGAAAGGGTGGTTTTGAGGCTGAAGGCAGCAGGAAAGCCCGCAGCCCCCAGGTCTGTGGGGCTATGCAAGCGGTTCCCAAAGAGCTTTAGAACAAGGCATAGTTTTCCCTCCTGGCTCCTTGGGCGGGGGACTCATCTCCAGCCGTATGGCCATTTTTGTGCCTGCAACGGCTCCAAGAGGGAAAGGGTTGTGTCGAGGCGGAAGGCAGCAGGAAAGCCCGCAGCCCCCAGGTCTGTGGGGCTACGTAAGCGGTTCCCAAAGAGCTTTAGAACAAGGCATAGTTTACCCTACTGGCTCTTTGGGCGTGGGAACCATCTCCAGCCATAAGGCCATTTTTGTGCCTGGCGCGGCGCCAAGTGGGAAAGGGCGGTTTTGAGGCTGAAGGCAGCAGGAAAGCCTGCAGCCCCCAGGTCTGTGGGGCTACGCAAGCGGTTCCCAAAGAGCTTTAGAACAAGGCATAGTTTTCCCTGCCAGCTCCTTGTGCGTGGGACCCATCTCCAGCCGTATGGCCATTTTTGTGCCTGGCGCGGCACCTAATGGGAAAGGGTGGTTTTGAGGCTGAAGGCAGCAGGAAAGCCTGCAGCCCCCAGGTCTGTGGGGCTACGCAAGCTGTTCCCAAAGAGCTTTAGAACAAGGCATAGTTTTCCCTGCAGGCTCCTTGGGCGGGGGCTCATCTCCAGCCGTATAGCCATTTTTGTGCCTGGCGCGGCGCCAAGTGGGAAAGGGTGGTTTTGAGGCTGAAGGCAGCAGGAAAGCCCGCAGCCCCCAGGTCTGAGGGGCTATGCAAGCGGTTCCCAAAGAGCTTTAGAACAAGGCATAGTTTTCCCTGCTTGCTCTTTGGGTCTGGGACCCATATCCAGCCATATGGCCATTTTTGTGCCTGGCACGGCGCCAAGTGGGAAAGGGTGGTTTTCTGAGGCTGAAGGCAGCAGGAAAGCCTGCAGCCGCCAGGTCTGTGGGGCTACGCAAGCGGTTCCCAAAGAGCTTTAGAACAAGGCATAGTTTTCCCTGCTGGCTCTTTGGGCGGGGGACTCATCTCCAGCCGTATGGCCATTTTTGTGCCTGCAACGGCTCCAAGAGGGAAAGGGTTGTGTCGAGGCTGAAGGCAGCAGGAAAGCCTGCAGCCCCCAGGTCTGTGGGGCTACGCAAGAGGTTCCCAAAGAGCTTTAGAACAAGGCATAGTTTTCCCTGCTGGCTCTTTGGGCGTGGGAACCATCTCCAGCCGTATGGCCATTTTTGTGCCTGGCGCGGCGCCAAGTGGGAAAGGGTGGTTTTGAGGCTGAAGGCAGCAGGAAAGCCTGCAGCCCCCAGGTCTGTGGGGCTACGCAAGCGGTTCCCAAAGAGCTTTAGAACAAGGCATAATTTTTCCCTGCTGGCTCTTTGGGCGGGGGACCCATCTCCAGCCGTATGGCCATTTTTGTGCCTGGCGCGGCGCCAAGTGGGAAAGGGTGGTTTTGAGGCTGAAGGCAGCAGGAAACCCTGCAGCCCCCAAGTCTATGGGGCTACGCAAGCTGTTCCCAAAGAGCTTTAGAACAAGGCATAGTTTTCCCTGCTGGCTCCTTGGGCGGGGGCTCATCTCCAGCCATATGGCCATTTTTGTGGCTGGCGCGGAGCCAAGTGGGAAAGGGTGGTTTTGAGGCTGAAGGCAGCAGGAAAGCCTGCAGCCCCCAGGTCTGTGGAGCTACGCAAGCGGTTCCCAAAGAGCTTTAGAACAAGGCATAGTTTACCCTACTGGCTCTTTGGGCGTGGGAACCATCTCCAGCCATAAGGCCATTTTTGTGCCTGGCGCGGCGCCAAGTGGGAAAGGGTGGTTTTGAGGAAGAAGGCAGCAGGAAAGCCTGCAGCCCCCAGGTCTGTGGGTCTACGCAAGCGGTTCCCAAAGAGCTTTAGAACAAGGCATAGTTTTCCCTGCCAGCTCCTTGGGCGTGGGACCCATCTCCAGCCATATGGCCATTTTTGTGCCTGGCGCGGCACCTAATGGGAAAGGGTGGTTTTGAGGCTGAAAGCAGCAGGAAAGCCTGCAGCCCCCAGGTCTGTGTGTGCTACGCAAGCGGTTCCCAAAGAGCTTTAGAACAAGGCATATTTTTCCCTGCTTGCTCTTTGGGCCTGGGACCCATATCCAGCCATATGGCCATTTTTGTGCCTGGCGCGGCGCCAAGTGGGAAAGGGTGGTTTTGAGGCTGAAGGCAGCAGGAAAGCCCGCAGCCCCCAGGTCTGTAGGGCTACGCAAGTGGTTCACGCAGAGCTTTAGAACAAGGCATAGTTTTCCCTGCTGACTCTTTGGACATGGGACCCATCTCCAGCCATATGGCCATTTTTGTGCCTGGCGCGGCGCCAAGTGGGAAAGGGCGGTTTTGAGGCTGAAGGCAGCAGGAAAGCCTGCAGCCCCCAGGTCTGTGGGGCTACGCAAGCGGTTCCCAAAGAGCTTTAGAACAAGGCATAGTTTTCCCTGCCAGCTCCTTGGGCGTGGGACCCATCTCCAGCCGTATGGCCATTTTTGTGCCTGGCGCGGCACCTAATGGGAAAGGGTGGTTTTGAGGCTGAAGGCAGCAGGAAAGCCTGCAGCCCCCAGGTCTGTGGGGCTACGCAAGCTGTTCCCAAAGAGCTTTAGAACAAGGCATAGTTTTCCCTGCAGGCTCCTTGGGCGGGGGCTCATCTCCAGCCATATGGCCATTTTTGTGCCTGGCGCGGCGCCAAGTGGGAAAGGGTGGTTTTGAGGCTGAAGGCAGCAGGAAAGCCCGCAGCGCCCAGGTCTGAGGGGCTATGCAAGCGGTTCCCAAAGAGCTTTAGAACAAGGCATAGTTTTCCCTGCTTGCTCTTTGGGTCTGGGACCCATATCCAGCCATATGGCCATTTTTGTGCCTGGCTCGGCGCCAAGTGGGAAAGGGTGGTTTTCTGAGGCTGAAGGCAGCAGGAAAGCCTGCAGCCCCCAGGTCTGTGGGGCTACGCAAGCGGTTCCCAAAGAGCTTTAGAACAAGGCATAGTTTTCCCTGCTGGCTCTTTGGGCGGGGGACTCATCTCCAGCCGTATGGCCATTTTTGTGCCTGCAACGGCTCCATGAGGGAAAGGGTTGTGTCGAGGCTGAAGGCAGCAGGAAAGCCTGCAGCCCCCAGGTCTGTGGGGCTACGCAAGAGGTTCCCAAAGAGCTTTAGAACAAGGCATAGTTTTCCCTGCTGGCTCTTTGGGCGTGGGAACCATCTCCAGCCGTATGGCCATTTTTGTGCCTGGCGCGGCGCCAAGTGGGAAAGGGTGGTTTTGAGGCTGAAGGCAGCAGGAAAGCCTGCAGCCCCCAGGTCTGTGGGGCTACGCAAGCGGTTCCCAAAGAGCTTTAGAACAAGGCATAATTTTTCCCTGCTGGCTCTTTGGGCGGGGGACCCATCTCCAGCCGTATGGCCATTTTTGTGCCTGGCGCGGCGCCAAGTGGGAAAGGGTGGTTTTGAGGCTGAAGGCAGCAGGAAACCCTGCAGCCCCCAAGTCTATGGGGCTACGCAAGCTGTTCCCAAAGAGCTTTAGAACAAGGCATAGTTTTCCCTGCTGGCTCCTTGGGCGGGGGCTCATCTCCAGCCATATGGCCATTTTTGTGGCTGGCGCGGAGCCAAGTGGGAAAGGGTGGTTTTGAGGCTGAAGGCAGCAGGAAAGCCTGCAGCCCCCAGGTCTGTGGAGCTACGCAAGCGGTTCCCAAAGAGCTTTAGAACAAGGCATAGTTTACCCTACTGGCTCTTTGGGCGTGGGAACCATCTCCAGCCATAAGGCCATTTTTGTGCCTGGCGCGGCGCCAAGTGGGAAAGGGTGGTTTTGAGGAAGAAGGCAGCAGGAAAGCCTGCAGCCCCCAGGTCTGTGGGTCTACGCAAGCGGTTCCCAAAGAGCTTTAGAACAAGGCATAGTTTTCCCTGCCAGCTCCTTGGGCGTGGGACCCATCTCCAGCCATATGGCCATTTTTGTGCCTGGCGCGGCACCTAATGGGAAAGGGTGGTTTTGAGGCTGAAAGCAGCAGGAAAGCCTGCAGCCCCCAGGTCTGTGTGTGCTACGCAAGCGGTTCCCAAAGAGCTTTAGAACAAGGCATATTTTTCCCTGCTTGCTCTTTGGGCCTGGGACCCATATCCAGCCATATGGCCATTTTTGTGCCTGGCGCGGCGCCAAGTGGGAAAGGGTGGTTTTGAGGCTGAAGGCAGCAGGAAAGCCCGCAGCCCCCAGGTCTGTAGGGCTACGCAAGTGGTTCACGCAGAGCTTTAGAACAAGGCATAGTTTTCCCTGCTGACTCTTTGGACATGGGACCCATCTCCAGCCATATGGCCATTTTTGTGCCTGGCGCGGCGCCAAGTGGGAAAGGGCGGTTTTGAGGCTGAAGGCAGCAGGAAAGCCTGCAGCCCCCAGGTCTGTGGGGCTACGCAAGCGGTTCCCAAAGAGCTTTAGAACAAGGCATAGTTTTCCCTGCCAGCTCCTTGGGCGTGGGACCCATCTCCAGCCGTATGGCCATTTTTGTGCCTGGCGCGGCACCTAATGGGAAAGGGTGGTTTTGAGGCTGAAGGCAGCAGGAAAGCCTGCAGCCCCCAGGTCTGTGGGGCTACGCAAGCTGTTCCCAAAGAGCTTTAGAACAAGGCATAGTTTTCCCTGCAGGCTCCTTGGGCGGGGGCTCATCTCCAGCCATATGGCCATTTTTGTGCCTGGCGCGGCGCCAAGTGGGAAAGGGTGGTTTTGAGGCTGAAGGCAGCAGGAAAGCCCGCAGCCCCCAGGTCTGAGGGGCTATGCAAGCGGTTCCCAAAGAGCTTTAGAACAAGGCATAGTTTTCCCTGCTGGCTCTTTGGGTCTGGGACCCATATCCAGCCATATGGCCATTTTTGTGCCTGGCTCGGCGCCAAGTGGGAAAGGGTGGTTTTCTGAGGCTGAAGGCAGCAGGAAAGCCTGCAGCCCCCAGGTCTGTGGGGCTACGCAAGCGGTTCCCAAAGAGCTTTAGAACAAGGCATAGTTTTCCCTGCTGGCTCTTTGGGCGGGGGACTCATCTCCAGCCGTATGGCCATTTTTGTGCCTGCAACGGCTCCATGAGGGAAAGGGTTGTGTCGAGGCTGAAGGCAGCAGGAAAGCCTGCAGCCCCCAGGTCTGTGGGGCTACGCAAGAGGTTCCCAAAGAGCTTTAGAACAAGGCATAGTTTTCCCTGCTGGCTCTTTGGGCGTGGGAACCATCTCCAGCCGTATGGCCATTTTTGTGCCTGGCGCGGCGCCAAGTGGGAAAGGGTGGTTTTGAGGCTGAAGGCAGCAGGAAAGCCTGCAGCCCCCAGGTCTGTGGGGCTACGCAAGCGGTTCCCAAAGAGCTTTAGAACAAGGCATAATTTTTCCCTGCTGGCTCTTTGGGCGGGGGACCCATCTCCAGCCGTATGGCCATTTTTGTGCCTGGCGCGGCGCCAAGTGGGAAAGGGTGGTTTTGAGGCTGAAGGCAGCAGGAAACCCTGCAGCCCCCAAGTCTATGGGGCTACGCAAGCTGTTCCCAAAGAGCTTTAGAACAAGGCATAGTTTTCCCTGCTGGCTCCTTGGGCGGGGGCTCATCTCCAGCCATATGGCCATTTTTGTGGCTGGCGCGGAGCCAAGTGGGAAAGGGTGGTTTTGAGGCTGAAGGCAGCAGGAAAGCCTGCAGCCCCCAGGTCTGTGGAGCTACGCAAGCGGTTCCCAAAGAGCTTTAGAACAAGGCATAGTTTACCCTACTGGCTCTTTGGGCGTGGGAACCATCTCCAGCCATAAGGCCATTTTTGTGCCTGGCGCGGCGCCAAGTGGGAAAGGGTGGTTTTGAGGAAGAAGGCAGCAGGAAAGCCTGCAGCCCCCAGGTCTGTGGGTCTACGCAAGCGGTTCCCAAAGAGCTTTAGAACAAGGCATAGTTTTCCCTGCCAGCTCCTTGGGCGTGGGACCCATCTCCAGCCATATGGCCATTTTTGTGCCTGGCGCGTCACCTAATGGGAAAGGGTGGTTTTGAGGCTGAAAGCAGCAGGAAAGCCTGCAGCCCCCAGGTCTGTGTGTGCTACGCAAGCGGTTCCCAAAGAGCTTTAGAACAAGGCATATTTTTCCCTGCTTGCTCTTTGGGCCTGGGACCCATATCCAGCCATATGGCCATTTTTGTGCCTGGCGCGGCGCCAAGTGGGAAAGGGTGGTTTTGAGGCTGAAGGCAGCAGGAAAGCCCGCAGCCCCCAGGTCTGTAGGGCTACGCAAGTGGTTCACGCAGAGCTTTAGAACAAGGCATAGTTTTCCCTGCTGACTCTTTGGACATGGGACCCATCTCCAGCCATATGGCCATTTTTGTGCCTGGCGCGGCGCCAAGTGGGAAAGGGTGGTTTTGAGGCTGAAGGCAGCAGGAAAGCCCGCAGCCCCCAGGTCTGTGGGGCTACGGAAGCGGTTCCCAAAGAGCTTTAGAACAAGGCATAGTTTTCCCTGCTGGCTCCTTGGGCGGGGGACCCATCTCCAGCCGTATGGCCATTTTTGTGCCTGGCGCGGCTCCATGTGGGAAAGGGTGGTGTCGAGGCTGAAGGCAGCAGGGAAGCGCGCAGCCCCCAGGTCTGTGGGGCTACGTAAGCGGTTCCCAAAGAGCTTTAGAACAAGGCATAGTTTTCCCTGCTGGCTCTTTGGGCGTGGGACCCATCTCCAGCCATATGGCCATTTTTGTGCCTGGCGCGGCGCCAAGTGGGAAAGGGTGGTTTTGAGGCTGAAGGCAGCAGGAAAGCCCGCAGCCCGCAGGTCTGTGGGGCTACGCAAGCGCTTCCCAAAGAGCTTTAGAACAAGGCATAGTTTTCCCTGCTGGCTCCTTGGGCGGGGGACTCATCTCCAGCCATATGGCCATTTTTGTGCCTGCAACGGCTGCAAGTGGGAAAGGGTGGTGTCGAGGGTGAAGGCAGCAGCAAAGGTCGCAGGCACCAGGTCTGTGGGGCTACGTATGCGGTTCCCAAAGAGCTTTAGAACAAGGCATAGTTTTCCCTGCTTGCTCTTTGGGCCTGGGACCCATCTCCAGCCGTATGGCCATTTTTGTGCCTGGCGCGGCGCCAAGTGGGAAAGGGTGGTGTCGAGGCTGAAGGCAGCATGAAAGCCTGCAGCCCCCAGGTCTGTGGGGCTACGCAAGCGTTTCCCAAAGAGCTTTAGAACAAGGCATAGTTTTCCCTGCTGGCTCCTTGGGCGTGGGACCCATCTCCAGCCGTATGGCCATTTTTGTGCCTAGCGCGACGCCAAGTGGGAAAGGGTGGTGTCGAGGCTGAAGACAGCAGGAAAGCCCGCAGCCCCCAGGTCTGTGGGGCTACGCAAGCGGTTCCCAAAGAGCTTTAGAACAAGGCATAATTTTCCCTGCTGGCTCTTTGGGCGGGGGATCCATCTCCAGCCGTATGGCCATTTTTGTGGCTGGCGCGGTGCCAAGTGTGAAAGGGTGGTTTTCTGAGGGTGAAGGCAGTAGGAAAGCCTGCAGCCCCCAGGTCTGTGGTGCTACGCAAGAGGTTCCCAAAGAGCTTTAGAACAAGGCATAGTTTTCCCTGCTTGCTCTTTGGGCGTGGGACCCATCTGCAGCCATAGGGCATTTTTGTGCCTGGCGCGGCGCCAAGTGGGAAAGGGTGGTTTTCTGAGGCTGAAGGCAGCAGGAAAGCCTGCAGCCCCCAGGTCTGTGGGGCTACGCAAGAGGTTCCCAAAGAACTTTAGAACAAGGCAGAGTTTTCCCTGCTGGCTCTTTGGGCGGGGGACCCATCTCCAGCCATATGGCCATTTTTGTGCCTGGCGCGGCGCCAAGTGGGAAAGGGTGGTTTTGAGGCTGAAGGCAGCAGGAAAGCCTGCAGCCCCCAGGTGTGTGGGTGCTACGCAAGCGGTTCCCAAAGAGCTTTAGAACAAGGCATAATTTTCCCTGCCAGCTCCTTGGGCGTGGGATCCATCTCCAGCCGTATGGCCATTTTTGTGCCTGGCGCGGCACCTAATGGGAAAGGGTGGTTTTGAGGCTGAAGGCAGCAGGAAAGCCTGCAGCCCCCAGGTGTGTGGGTGCTACGCAAGCGGTTCCCAAAGAGCTTTAGAACAAGGCATAGTTTTCCCTGCTTACTCTTTGGGCCTGGGACCCATATCCAGCCATAGGGCCATTTTTGTGCCTGGCGCGGCGCCAAGTGGGAAATGGTGGTGTCGAGGCTGAAGGTAGCAGGAAAGCCCCCTGCCCCCAGGTCTGTAGGGCTACGCAAGTGGTTCACGCAGAGCTTTAGAACAAGGCATAGTTTTCCCTGCTGACTCTTTGGACATGGGACCCATCTCCAGCCATATGGCCATTTTTGTGCCTGGCGCGGCGCCAAGTGGGAAAGGGTGGTTTTGAGGCTGAAGGCAGCAGGAAAGCCCGCAGCCCCCAGGTCTGTGGGGCTACGGAAGCGGTTCCCAAAGAGCTTTAGAACAAGGCATAGTTTTCCCTGCTGGCTCCTTGGGTGGGGGACTCATCTCCAGCCGTATGGCCATTTTTGTGCCTGGCGCGGCTCCATGTGGGAAAGGGTGGTGTCGAGGCTGAAGGCAGCAGGAAAGCCCGCAGCCCGCAGGTCTGTGGGGCTACGCAAGCGCTTCCCAAAGAGCTTTAGAACAAGGCATAGTTTTCCCTGCTGGCTCCTTGGGCGGGGGACTCATCTCCAGCCGTATGGCCATTTTTGTGCCTGCAATGGCTCCAAGAGGGAAAGGGTTGTGTCGAGGCTGAAGGCAGCAGGAAAGCCCGCAGCCCCCAGGTCTGTGGGGCTACGCAAGAGGTTCCCAAAGAGCTTTAGAACAAGGCATAGTTTTCCCTGCTGGCTCTTTGGGCGTGGGACCCATCTCCAGCCATATGGCCATTTTTGTGCCTGGCGCGGCGCCAAGTGGGAAAGGGTGGTTTTGAGGCTGAAGGCAGCAGGAAAGCCCGCAGCCCGCAGGTCTGTGGGGCTACGCAAGCGCTTCCCAAAGAGCTTTAGAACAAGGCATAGTTTTCCCTGCTGGCTCCTTGGGCGGGGGACTCATCTCCAGCCATATGGCCATTTTTGTGCCTGCAACGGCTGCAAGTGGGAAAGGGTGGTGTCGAGGGTGAAGGCAGCAGCAAAGGTCGCAGGCACCAGGGCTGTGGGGCTACGTATGCGGTTCCCAAAGAGCTTTAGAACAAGGCATAGTTTTCCCTGCTTGCTCTTTGGGCCTGGGACCCATCTCCAGCCGTATGGCCATTTTTGTGCCTGGCGGCGCGCCAAGTGGGAAAGGGTGGTGTCGAGGCTGAAGGCAGCATGAAAGCCTGCAGCCGCCAGGTCTGTGGGGCTATGCAAGCGGTTCCCAAAGAGCTTTAGAACAAGGCATAGTTTTCCGTGCTGGCTCTTGGGCGTGGGACCCATCTCCAGCCGTATGGCCATTTTTGTGCCTGGCGCGACGCCAAGTGGGAAAGGGTGGTGTCGAGGCTGAAGACAGCAGGAAAGCCCGCAGCCCCCAGATCTGTGGGGCTACGCAAGCGGTTCCCAAAGAGCTTTAGAACAAGGCATAATTTTCCCTGCTGGCTCTTTGGGCGGGGGATCCATCTCCAGCCGTATGGCCATTTTTGTGGCTGGCGCGGTGCCAAGTGTGAAAGGGTGGTTTTCTGAGGCTGAAGGCAGCAGGAAAGCCTGCAGCCCCCAGGTCTGTGGTGCTACGCAAGAGGTTCCCAAAGAGCTTTAGAACAAGGCATAGTTTTCCCTGCTTGCTCTTTGGGCGTGGGACCCATCTGCAGCCATAGGGCATTTTTGTGCCTGGCGCGACGCCAAGTGGGAAAGGGTGGTTTTCTGAGGCTGAAGGCAGCAGGAAAGCCTGCAGCCCCCAGGTCTGTGGGGCTACGCAAGAGGTTCCCAAAGAGCTTTAGAACAAGGCAGAGTTTTCCCTGCTGGCTCTTTGGGCGGGGGACCCATCTCCAGCCATATGGCCATTTTTGTGCCTGCAACGGCTGCAAGTGGGAAAGGGTGGTTTTGAGGCTGAAAGCAGCAGGAAAGCCTGCAGCCCCCAGGTGTGTGGGTGCTACGCAAGCGGTTCCCAAAGAGCTTTAGAACAAGGCATAGTTTTCCCTGCCAGCTCCTTGGGCGTGGGACACATCTCCAGCCGTATGGCCATTTTTGTTGCTGGCGCGGTGCCAAGTGGGAAAGGGTGGTTTTGAGGCTGAAGGCAGCAGGAAAGCCCGCAGCCCCCAGGTGTGTGGGGCTACGCAAGCGGTTCCCAAAGAGCTTTAGAACAAGGCATAGTTTTCCCTGCTGGCTCCTTGGGCGGGGGACTCATCTCCAGCCATATGGCCATTTTTGTTCCTGCAACGGCTCCAAGAGG
>NW_027436235.1:0-36700 GCF_964199755.1 Larus michahellis | reverse complement strand
TTTTGGGAGTAGCTAACACCATTGGTACTGTGCCAATTTGAGGCATTTTCACTAACACAGGTTGCCCAGGGTGAAATTGTCCCAGGTATTTTCGTGGTTCATTGGGAACTTTTGGAGTGATGATATCAGCAGATACACAGAAAGCTTTCATTTTAGGACAGCCATCTCCACTCCATCTGTTATTTAATTGATAGATGGCATCATCCAATCGCAAATGCCAACCAGGTTCATGAGTTTTTGCAAAACGCTTAACCAATCCATTGGTGCGTTCAACAATGCCATTAGCCTGAGGATAATAGGGAGTATGAAATACCCATCGAATCCCTTCTTCTTTGGCCCAATCTTGTACCACTGTAGCGGTAAAGTGTGAACCGTTATCACTTTGGATTTCCTCAGGAAGGGGAAGTGTGCTGAACCACCCTTTTAGGCCTTTCACTGTGTTGTTCCCGGTAGCTGATTTGAAGCTGGTGGCCATAGCGAGGCCAGAGATAATCTCCACTCCGACTAGGACGTATCTTTTCTCACCTGATGATCTCAAGGGCCCAATATAATCAATTTGCCATGAATGCCACAATGTTTTCTTGTCCCGAATGTGTAAAGGAGGCGCCTTACTCGGATGATCTTTATTGAGTCGTAGGCGACATTGTGAACAGGCGGTTACTACTTGTTCACACAGCTTAACCGACACAGGCCACCCCTGGGCTAGACCTTCCTGATACAGATCAGCACGGCCTGTATGGCCACGCTTAATATGTAACCATTCGAGTAAGCGTTCCCATTCCCGACCATCATCTACAATGTCAATTTGCTGCAACCGCGTGAGGCTATCTACCTGTTGGTTGAATTGAGCAGTGATCGAGTTCGAACGATCATGGCCTTTTACCCAACCGATGTGCAATGTTCTCTGTCCTCCCATTTCCAACAGTTGCTTCCAACTCTCTGTCTCCCAGATTGGGACTCTATTCACCTGCCAATCATTGGCTGCCCAGTGTCCAATCCATTCAGTGGCTCCTTTAAAAACAGCATATGAGTCAGTGTAAATGTAAGTAGCCCCACGTTGTGCAGCTAGTAGGACGGCTCTGAGTTCCCCTACTTGTGCGCTACCTTCTCCTGTTTCAATTGCTCTTTCCCCCGTTGCTACTTCCAGTGCTACGGCCTTGTATTTCCACTTATTGTTCTCACGGTGAGATGACGCATCAGTAAACCACACTCCTGTAAGATCACTGCCTTCTTTCAGAGGAGGTGCTTCTTGGATTGGAGATGGTCTGTTTGGTGGGGATTGGAACAATAGGGCACCATCTATATCCTTCTGGAGCTTGGATACTTTGATACTACCTTCAGAGATTGGCATGATATCATTAATGCCTTCTAAATAAGCATACCACTTTCGAACTGTGGGTTTCTGGGCAATGCCGGCTGGTGGTGCTGTCCCTTTACGGACCACATCTAGGAGACGAAAAGGGCCCCGAACAATCACGCTCTGTTCTCTCCTTATCTGCTCTGCTCGTTGCAATGCTCGCACCAGGGACAGTAAACCCTTCTCTAGGTCTGAATATCTGCTCTCAGTATCATTAAAGGAGTGAGAGCTAAATTCTAATGGTCTCTCCGGTCCTGCTGGTCCCTTTTGCCATAAGTTACAATGAGAACCATGTTCGCTGGACCCCCATTCTACATGGACAGGGTCAGTTGGATGTATGGGGCCAAGTTGTTGGAATAACCTTAGCTCTTTTATTAGCAATTCCAGTGCATTAGTATGTTGTTCAGTCCACTCCCAGGATTTACCTTTTTTGAGCAAACAATAAAGGGGGCGAGCAATGATGGAAAAGCCAGGGATGTGTTTACGCCAATAACTTAAAGTTCCCAGAACTTGCTGTAACTCCTTCGTGCTGGAAGGATTCTGTCCATGTTCTATTTTTTTCAGGGTATCCTGAGGGACAGAAGCAGCTCCCTTAATCCACCAGACCCCCAGGAATTTAACTTCCTGTGCAGGTCCCTGACATTTTGAGTCTGGAATTTCCAATCCCAAATCTGATAATGTTTTTCGGATGTTTTGCATCATGTCTTGTACACTTTCTTGGCTCTCTCCCCCCCTATTAAGATGTCGTCAATATATTGGTATACTGTACATCCCTGTGAAACAGGAATCTCTGATAGCGCTTTAGCTAAAGCATTATGAGCAATGGTGGGGGAATGTTTGTATCCTTGTGGAAGTCGGTTAAAGGTATATTGGACTCCTTTCCACGTGAATGCAAACTGCGCTTTGTCTTGCTCAAGGAGGGGAATCATAAAAAACATGTCTTTTACATCTAAGGCAGCCATCCAAGGATGGGCAGCTCCTTTTATCATTGTCACAATTTCCGCGATACTCGGAACCGCAGCGGTCAGGGGTGCAGTGTTGGCGTTTAACTTTCGGTAATCTACTGTGAAACGCCATTGCCCGGTTGGTTTCTTTACTGGCCACACCGGTGAATTATAAGGCGAGTGAGTCCTCTTAATGATGTTTCTTTTTTCTAAATCTGATACCACCCCGTCTGCTCCTGCAAGTGCAGCTGCAGGCAGTGGGTACTGTCGGACGTTGGTAATTTTAGAGGGAGGCAAAGGTATAGATGTTTCTAATAGGCCCAGTTTAACTGTGTCTAATCCTTTTTTGCGTCCTGCAAAACTCCACGCAGTTCCATCCGGGAATTTCCACATTCGCCCACGCAGCACGTCAAATCCTAGGAGGTTAGAATGTGAGGCACCCACTAACACTTCTGCCCTAGTCATTCGCTGCTCTCCCGGCAACCAGAGGTTAATTTTTGCAGTGGGGCATGTTTTTACCACACCATCAATTCCTGTGAAGTTGACTCTGCGTCGGGTGGGATTTATACCTAGAAGTTGTGCTGTTTCGTTAGTGATTGCAGACATTTGGGCTCCAGTATCAATAATAAAATTTACCAATATCTTCCGGGGTCCAACAGGAATGATAATAACGGGTTCGGAGTCTTTATGAGAGAGCCATTGAATTGCTAGTACCTGCCGGACAGGGTGGCTCACTGCCCTCCCCGGGGATAGGAGTTTTTTGGCTGGGACTCTGTCAAATCAATCAAGTTACGTTCCGGTGCAGAAGGCACAATTTTCTCACGACTTGGGGATTCTCTGGTTAGACTTTTCTCCCCAGCCACATTATTCTTTCTAGTTAGAGATTGGACTAGTGTACGGAGGTCTCCCGTAGGGACACCGTGCAAGAATTGTCGGGGCACCCCTAATTGTAGGGCTTTACGCCACAACTCATTCCGGTCCTTATCAGGCTTAAACCTTTCCTCCGATTTAGGGTTTTTAGTGTGAGTTCGGACTTGGCGAACCTTTCGGGGGTGTTCGGAGGATTTCTCACTAGTTAGGCTGGCCCAGCCCATTCGGCGCCCATATTGATCTATTTCCTGTACATATTCATTCCAGGTGGGCATGTAGTGACGACGGCCCCGCCTATGAGCACCCCGAGCCTCTCGTATACGATCTTGAGTACGAACAAGGAACGGTTTCAGGCAATCGGGAAGACCACGGATGAGAGGGGCTAATCGATCGGGGTCGATAGGGGCTGACATTGGGGATTTCCGAAATTCCTCTCTGTCATACATGGCTTGCAGACAAGCTGCTTTCCGTACAGCCGCAAACAGATCAGAGTAGCCTGTAGCTCTAATCTCTAACGGCTCCCCCCTCTCTCGCGGATCCATACCCCCTGCCCAATAGGCTGCTCGAGCAGTTAGGGAATAATTATGATCCCCAGGCATAGTGGTTAAAAACACTCCTGGTCCCCAAGAGTCTCCTGCTTCTTCCTCACTCAGCATAATTCTGTCCCCCCCTTCAGAAGAAACTCGCCACACGTACTCAACAGCTGACTCTTCTGGTCGCCTCGAATATTTCTCCCTTATTTTTGTTAACTCGGTTGGTGTCCGTGGAACGGTACGCACAGTGGTGTGAATTTCATCATCGTCATCAACCGCAGCTTCAGTTTTAACCAGAGGACGTAAAGGAAAAACTTGGGATTTCAAAGTAAAAGTCCTTTCCTCCTCATCTTCTTCGTCATCCTCGCTATTAGACAAAAAATCTCCGGTCTGGGTTCCGGAATTTGGATAACACATTAACTTACGAATCTGTTGGACCTGGGTCGAGGGCTGCATTTTATCTAAGAGCCCAGTCACCCTTTCTAATAATATTTTAAGTTGAGCATTCTGGTTTCCTAAACATTCATTCTCACTCACAAGCTTATCGACGTGAGTTCTTAATTTTTCTCCTGTCTCCTTTTGCAAGGCTAATGATGACTTCAGCACCTCATTCTCCGATTTCAGGGTTGCATATTCTACAGCTGAAATCAGATTAGGAGCAGGGGTTTCTCTAGCTTCTTGTTGTGCACAAGATAAACAGGCGCCTAACGCAGCACAAATCACACCCTTGCCTTTCCCCGCTCTGAGCTTCTGTGAAACCCGACACTCTTCAATACGTTCCACCACTTTCTCTTCATCCTTCCAAAATTTTTGGGCCCACTCCTTCCCAGCCTGGGAAGGGGCACAATCATATTTTTGCAGCAGTTTATCCATGGCAATCCTGCCGACTACGCCAAATTCTGTTGCGTGAAACGGGGCCAAGCGGTTTTGGCAGAAGATAAACCCCCTTGCGTTCTAACACTCCTCACCGAGGTGGGAGGCTAGGTGCGGCTAGGTTTAAATTCTGAGTGATGCCCAATTCAGCACTATCAGTCCAATCGCGTTTAATATGTATTAAACTACTACGATTTGGATACACTAATAGTGGACTGCACCTTCAGTCTAGTCGTGCTCCTGAACTAGCACGGCCTCTCTGTAGTTTTGGTCGCGTTCAGTGAGAAAGCGGAACGACTAGCTACTTAAACAGTGCAGTTTATTTAAACAACAGATATACAGGTTCTTTAGGATTGCCGGTGATAAATACACTGTCTGCAAAGCACGTGCAAATAAAGATATTGCTAAGTATACAAACGCGCGACAAAATTATAAACGATACAGCCTGGCTATAAACGTAGGGTAGAGATTCTCTAGAGAAATTTCTAAGTCCCCGAGAAAGCGCTCGGTGTAATCGAAGTCTTACCCAAAGGCGTCCCTATGGGGGGGAAGAAAGGCTCAGCCCGTCGACTGATCCCGGAAATCAGCGGTGGAATTCTTCGCGATGGTGTCTTCCCTGACATCCCCTCTCTCTTGGGCTATTTTTATATTATTTTTTTATCTTCAAAGTGGAGTTTGAGTGACTTTAGTCATACATACTTTTATTATGATTAATGTATTCAAGGAGGAGTGTTCACACCTCGGGGGCGGATAGCCTCCGGGATGGAGGTGTGTTTTGGTACATTGTGGTGAGCAAAGTTCGCACAAAAGGACAGCATTTCATCAACATTTGACGAAAGGTTGGCTCGGGTAGCGTGTAGGCCGCTTATCAGTTCCGTAGTACCATCTCGTCCCCATATCTGCTATTCGTCACAAGGGAAGGCCACGGAACAAGCGTGTTCCGTTCCATCCCTCGTGTAGTTTCGCAAACAACCTCGCGCAGGGAATCACAGATGTTGCATTCTTCGTGTGCTAGCTGTGGCTGTATTCTACCTCAGAAGCCTCTTGATTTTATGACTTTCCTTAATGTGTGAACAATGCTGTATTTTTGTATTCTTGGCCAATTTAGTAATTATTCCACATAATCCACCCCGTGACTACAGTCACTCAAGCTCCACGATAATCAATACTGATGGGGAATATCACATGTCCTCTTATGGCGAGGGATATCAAGTGCAAATACTTCTTGTGGGGTGATTAAGCGAGTTAAGCGTTTCATCATAATCCAAAGTCTAACATGCAAAACAATTGTCAAAGCAAAGCACAATACAGTGAGTACTAGTAGAACAACAACAGGATGGAGCATCTTGTTAAAAAGTCCTGTAGCTGTCGGTGACCATCCAAAGAGGGTGTCCCACCATTCATGTCCACCGTCTCTCTTGACCCTTTCCAGTACATGGTGTATTTCTTCAACATCATGATGGACAGTAATCAGAGTTCTTTGTCCATTTTCTTGGGCCTCTTTCAACAATCGCTTCAATTCATCGTGTTGTAGCAACTTCCTCACTAGTGAGAGATTCATTCCGATAGGGGTAGGCAGCAAATCTCGAATCAATGTGTAATTAGATTGTAGCAATTGAAAAGACGTAACAGGAGCTGAATAACTGAAGTCACATCCAATGATGTTAGTAAAGTTACAAACACAAAGATTTGAGTTATTACTTATATCTACTGCTATGTCATCTACGAATACAAAAGTACAGGGAGACCTCATGCAAACACACCCTTTCCCAATATATACAAGCACAGTTTCTGGGGTTTCATCAGGTTGTATCTCAAAATGACAAACATTCTGGTTGGTGTCAAGACAAATGTCTTGTGCCTTGAGAGTATTACTCTCACAAATGAATCCTTGTTGATCTCGTGAAATGCATGCTTCAACATCAACAGTTTGCCATTTATTCTCGTTTTGTTGTGCCCACACTCTATGCTCTACCGGATGGAGTATAGCTCCATGGTGATTCAACCCCAGTGCGATGATTGGGTATATGGTGTATACTGAGGCATTGCGTATCGTTAAGACAAAAGCTGTGGCTTTGCTCTCAGTGGGATCATAGGTGAAATTAACCAGATACCACCAGGATTGAAATTTTCTCTCAAACTCAATTGCATTATCCCATATTACTTTTCGAATTTCAGTGGGCAAGGTGCCTTCTTCACCTTCCCTTATAATTGCGGCTGTCATAGATTGCATCCACAGTTGGGCTTGGATACAACTAAGGGCCAAGGAAACATTGTTTGGGGTTGTACCAAGTGCATTTGTGATCAGCTGATGGTCTTTTTCACCTGTTTCCTCCCACTGAGGCAATATATTCGATAAAAGCCATTGGTGATTTCCCAATGCTGATAGAGAGGACTGTAGAGGATGTTTTAATTTGTCTAGATCACTAGTAGTTGTGACTAGTTTGTTTGCAAGTATCTCAGCATCTGTACTATTTAAGACTCCCAGTCCTGTTCCTAAGATACCAGTCACCTCTCTCTTCAGTCGTTGTGAGGTGTCAACAGTTCGCCGGCCTAACCATGCTGACCATCCTGCATAAGATGTACTCAGGAATGGTGAGCAGGTGGGTTTGATCGCAGAGATATTAATCTGCATTGACAATTCTACTCGTTTGAGGGAATATGTTGGGTTAAACGGTATTTGTTGTTGACCTGTGTGTTTAATGGCATAAGGGCCAATGTTAAAGGTGTAAGGAGTTAGACTAATGGAGGGCTGAGTAGCTACACCCTTGAAAGTTTGTGGGGGTGTAGGTTTTGGGTTCATTTCAACAGGTTCAGATGTATTTGAGTCAATCATAAATTCAAATAACAATTCCGTGCCCCTGTAGCCCCAAATACAATATACTATGATAGGTTTGATAAAGGTGAAGTTGTGCCAGCAATCTGAGTTTGGCTCTATAATTTTGTAACAATCAATCAGTGTTATATTTGTCCGGTTTAGTAGAGTCTACATGGATGGTTTTAATTACAGTTGGTCTATGGTGAGCAGACCCATTGATTACTCGGCAGCTAATTTGTATTTTCTTTCCTGGGACGGCTTCAAGCTTAGCCATTTGGAGTGAGTCTTTCCAACTCCATTTATCTCTGGAATATACTTCACTTCCTTGTATAACCAGAGTGGAGAGATTTAAATCCCTCATGTTTTCTAGTGTCTCAGTGCTTGCAGTGTATCGTGACAGTGCATTATCCCAAAGCTCATCATCAAGGGGCAGATTCTTAAGTCCGCTCAATAAGGTGTCATTATCGGGGGTTTCAGATAGTGGCAGTGGAACCAGACTAGTCTGTGGAGTTGAGTCAGGTTCGACTTTATCTATGCTTTGATCTATCTCATGTTTTGAAAACACCTCATTTTCATGTAGGACTACAGTGGCCAGGCTCAATTTTCCTTTTCCTGTTCCTGCCATCGCATTGTGTTTTACATAAGCTTGAGACCACGGCCATTCTGGGTCTCTTTGACTACAAACAACAGGGAGTAAAAAGATAAAACTGAATAGCATCAATTCCATCTGCCAATTCGTCATTCTAAAATTTAGGCCTCCAGATGGCCATACATAACAAAAATAATATTATTGCCAGGATCAATGTCAGGATTCCCTGGAGACACTCGAGGTTAGCGTAGGCCAATGCGTCTGTCCACGTACAGTTCTTCCGAGGTTCCTGTAAGACACAAAGGAAAAGAAAATCTGCTCGGTCTCATTTGACCGACGGGGTTAAAAAGAGGGCGAGATCCACCGGGTGCTGATCCGGTGTATCTTCCCTGAACAGTCTTTGGCTTCCCGTGCATGGGGGTTTTTGGGAGTAGCTAACACCATTGGTACTGTGCCAATTTGAGGCATTTTCACTAACACAGGTTGCCCAGGGTGAAATTGTCCTAGGTATTTTCGTGGTTCATTGGGAACTTTTGGAGTGATGATATCAGCAGATACACAGAAAGCTTTCATTTTAGGACAGCCATCTCCACTCCATCTGTTATTTAATTGATAGATGGCATCATCCAATGGCAAATGCCAACCAGGTTCATGAGTTTTTGCAAAACGCTTAACCAATCCATTGGTGCGTTCAACAATGCCATTAGCCTGAGGATAATAGGGAGTATGAAATACCCATCGAATCCCTTCTTCTTTGGCCCAATCTTGTACCACTGTAGCGGTAAAGTGTGAACCGTTATCACTTTGGATTTCCTCAGGAAGGGGAAGTGTGCTGAACCACCCTTTTAGGCCTTTCACTGTGTTGTTCCCGGTAGCTGATTTGAAGCTGGTGGCCATAGCGAGGCCAGAGATAATCTCCACTCCGACTAGGACGTATCTTTTCTCACCTGATGATCTCAAGGGCCCAATATAATCAATTTGCCATGAATGCCACAATGTTTTCTTGTCCCGAATGTGTAAAGGAGGCGCCTTACTCGGATGATCTTTATTGAGTCGTAGGCGACATTGTGAACAGGCGGTTACTACTTGTTCACACAGCTTAACCGACACAGGCCACCCCCGGGCTAGACCTTCCTGATACAGATCAGCACGGCCTGTATGGCCACGCTTAATATGTAACCATTCGAGTAAGCGTTCCCATTCCCGACCATCATCTACAATGTCAATTTGCTGCAACCGCGTGAGGCTATCTACCTGTTGGTTGAATTGAGCAGTGATCGAGTTCGAACGATCATGGCCTTTTACCCAACCAACGTGCAATGTTCTCTGTCCTCCCATTTCCAACAGTTGCTTCCAACTCTCTGTCTCCCAGATTGGGACTCTATTCACCTGCCAATCATTGGCTGCCCAGTGTCCAATCCATTCAGTGGCTCCTTTAAAAACAGCATATGAGTCAGTGTAAATGTAAGTAGCCCCACGTTGTGCAGCTAGTAGGACGGCTCTGAGTTCCCCTACTTGTGCGCTACCTTCTCCTGTTTCAATTGCTCTTTCCCCCGTTGCTACTTCCAGTGCTACGGCCTTGTATTTCCACTTATTGTTCTCACGGTGAGATGACGCATCAGTAAACCACACTCCTGTAAGATCACTGCCTTCTTTCAGAGGAGGTGCTTCTTGGATTGGAGATGGTCTGTTTGGTGGGGATTGGAACAATAGGGCACCATCTATATCCTTCTGGAGCTTGGATACTTTGATACTACCTTCAGAGATTGGCATGATATCATTAATGCCTTCTAAATAAGCATACCACTTTCGAACTGTGGGTTTCTGGGCAATGCCGGCTGGTGGTGCTGTCCCTTTACGGACCACATCTAGGAGACGAAAAGGGCCCCGAACAATCACGCTCTGTTCTCTCCTTATCTGCTCTGCTCGTTGCAATGCTCGCACCAGGGACAGTAAACCCTTCTCTAGGTCTGAATATCTGCTCTCAGTATCATTAAAGGAGTGAGAGCTAAATTCTAATGGTCTCTCCGGTCCTGCTGGTCCCTTTTGCCATAAGTTACAATGAGAACCATGTTCGCTGGACCCCCATTCTACATGGACAGGGTCAGTTGGATGTATGGGGCCAAGTTGTTGGAATAACCTTAGCTCTTTTATTAGCAATTCCAGTGCATTAGTATGTTGTTCAGTCCACTCCCAGGATTTACCTTTTTTGAGCAAACAATAAAGGGGGCGAGCAATGATGGAAAAGCCAGGGATGTGTTTACGCCAATAACTTAAAGTTCCCAGAACTTGCTGTAACTCCTTCGTGCTGGAAGGATTCTGTCCATGTTCTATTTTTTTCAGGGTATCCTGAGGGACAGAAGCAGCTCCCTTAATCCACCAGACCCCCAGGAATTTAACTTCCTGTGCAGTTCCCTGACATTTTGAGTCTGGAATTTCCAATCCCAAATCTGATAATGTTTTTCGGATGTTTTGCATCATGTCTTGTACACTTTCTTGGCTCTCTCCCCCCCTATTAAGATGTCGTCAATATATTGGTATACTGTACATCCCTGTGAAACAGGAATCTCTGATAGCGCTTTAGCTAAAGCATTATGAGCAATGGTGGGGGAATGTTTGTATCCTTGTGGAAGTCGGTTAAAGGTATATTGGACTCCTTTCCACGTGAATGCAAACTGCGCTTTGTCTTGCTCAAGGAGGGGAATCATAAAAAACATGTCTTTTACATCTAAGGCAGCCATCCAAGGATGGGCAGCTCCTTTTATCATTGTCACAATTTCCGCGATACTCGGAACCGCAGCGGTCAGGGGTGCAGCGTTGGCGTTTAACTTTCGGTAATCTACTGTGAAACGCCATTGCCCGGTTGGTTTCTTTACTGGCCACACCGGTGAATTATAAGGCGAGTGAGTCCTCTTAATGATGTTTCTTTTTTCTAAATCTGATACCACCCCGTCTGCTCCTGCAAGTGCAGCTGCAGGCAGTGGGTACTGTCGGACGTTGGTAATTTTAGAGGGAGGCAAAGGTATAGATGTTTCTAATAGGCCCAGTTTAACTGCGTCTAATCCTTTTTTGCGTCCTGCAAAACTCCACGCAGTTCCATCCGGGAATTTCCACATTCGCCCACGCAGCACGTCAAATCCTAGGAGGTTAGAATGTGAGGCACCCACTAACACTTCTGCCCTAGTCATTCGCTGCTCTCCCGGCAACCAGAGGTTAATTTTTGCAGTGGGGCATGTTTTTACCACACCATCAATTCCTGTGAAGTTGACTCTGCGTCGGGTGGGATTTATACCTAGAAGTTGTGCTGTTTCGTTAGTGATTGCAGACATTTGGGCTCCAGTATCAATAATAAAATTTACCAATATCTTCCGGGGTCCAACAGGAATGATAATAACGGGTTCGGAGTCTTTATGAGAGAGCCATTGAATTGCTAGTACCTGCCGGACAGGGTGGCTCACTGCCCTCCCCGGGGATAGGAGTTTTTTGGCTGGGACTCTGTCAAATCAATCAAGTTACGTTCCGGTGCAGAAGGCACAATTTTCTCACGACTTGGGGATTCTCTGGTTAGACTTTTCTCCCCAGCCACATTATTCTTTCTAGTTAGAGATTGGACTAGTGTACGGAGGTCTCCCGTAGGGACACCGTGCAAGAATTGTCGGGGCACCCCTAATTGTAGGGCTTTACGCCACAACTCATTCCGGTCCTTATCAGGCTTAAACCTTTCCTCCGATTTAGGGTTTTTAGTGTGAGTTCGGACTTGGCGAACCTTTCGGGGGTGTTCGGAGGATTTCTCACTAGTTAGGCTGGCCCAGCCCATTCGGCGCCCATATTGATCTATTTCCTGTACATATTCATTCCAGGTGGGCATGTAGTGACGACGGCCCCGCCTATGAGCACCCCGAGCCTCTCGTATACGATCTTGAGTACGAACAAGGAACGGTTTCAGGCAATCGGGAAGACCACGGATGAGAGGGGCTAATCGATCGGGGTCGATAGGGGCTGACATTGGGGATTTCCGAAATTCCTCTCTGTCATACATGGCTTGCAGACAAGCTGCTTTCCGTACAGCCGCAAACAGATCAGAGTAGCCTGTAGCTCTAATCTCTAACGGCTCCCCCCTCTCTCGCGGATCCATACCCCCTGCCCAATAGGCTGCTCGAGCAGTTAGGGAATAATTATGATCCCCAGGCATAGTGGTTAAAAACACTCCTGGTCCCCAAGAGTCTCCTGCTTCTTCCTCACTCAGCATAATTCTGTCCCCCCCTTCAGAAGAAACTCGCCACACGTACTCAACAGCTGACTCTTCTGGTCGCCTCGAATATTTCTCCCTTATTTTTGTTAACTCGGTTGGTGTCCGTGGAACGGTACGCACAGTGGTGTGAATTTCATCATCGTCATCAACCGCAGCTTCAGTTTTAACCAGAGGACGTAAAGGAAAAACTTGGGATTTCAAAGTAAAAGTCCTTTCCTCCTCATCTTCTTCGTCATCCTCACTATTAGACAAAAAATCTCCGGTCTGGGTTCCGGAATTTGGATAACACATTAACTTACGAATCTGTTGGACCTGGGTCGAGGGCTGCATTTTATCTAAGAGCCCAGTCACCCTTTCTAATAATATTTTAAGTTGAGCATTCTGGTTTCCTAAACATTCATTCTCACTCACAAGCTTATCGACGTGAGTTCTTAATTTTTCTCCTGTCTCCTTTTGCAAGGCTAATGATGACTTCAGCACCTCATTCTCCGATTTCAGGGTTGCATATTCTACAGCTGAAATCAGATTAGGAGCAGGGGTTTCTCTAGCTTCTTGTTGTGCACAAGATAAACAGGCGCCTAACGCAGCACAAATCACACCCTTGCCTTTCCCCGCTCTGAGCTTCTGTGAAACCCGACACTCTTCAATACGTTCCACCACTTTCTCTTCATCCTTCCAAAATTTTTGGGCCCACTCCTTCCCAGCCTGGGAAGGGGCACAATCATATTTTTGCAGCAGTTTATCCATGGCAATCCTGCCGACTACGCCAAATTCTGTTGCGTGAAACGGGGCCAAGCGGTTTTGGCAGAAGATAAACCCCCTTGCGTTCTAACACTCCTCACCGAGGTGGGAGGCTAGGTGCGGCTAGGTTTAAATTCTGAGTGATGCCCAATTCAGCACTATCAGTCCAATCGCGTTTAATATGTATTAAACTACTACGATTTGGATACACTAATAGTGGACTGCACCTTCAGTCTAGTCGTGCTCCTGAACTAGCACGGCCTCTCTGTAGTTTTGGTCGCGTTCAGTGAGAAAGCGGAACGACTAGCTACTTAAACAGTGCAGTTTATTTAAACAACAGATATACAGGTTCTTTAGGATTGCCGGTGATAAATACACTGTCTGCAAAGCACGTGCAAATAAAGATATTGCTAAGTATACAAACGCGCGACAAAATTATAAACGATACAGCCTGGCTATAAACGTAGGGTAGAGATTCTCTAGAGAAATTTCTAAGTCCCCGAGAAAGCGCTCGGTGTAATCGAAGTCTTACCCAAAGGCGTCCCTATGGGGGGGAAGAAAGGCTCAGCCCGTCGACTGATCCCGGAAATCAGCGGTGGAATTCTTCGCGATGGTGTCTTCCCTGACATCCCCTCTCTCTTGGGCTATTTTTATATTATTTTTTTATCTTCAAAGTGGAGTTTGAGTGACTTTAGTCATACATACTTTTATTATGATTAATGTATTCAAGGAGGAGTGTTCACACCTCGGGGGCGGATAGCCTCCGGGATGGAGGTGTGTTTTGGTACATTGTGGTGAGCAAAGTTCGCACAAAAGGACAGCATTTCATCAACATTTGACGAAAGGTTGGCTCGGGTAGCGTGTAGGCCGCTTATCAGTTCCGTAGTACCATCTCGTCCCCATATCTGCTATTCGTCACAAGGGAAGGCCACGGAACAAGCGTGTTCCGTTCCATCCCTCGTGTAGTTTCGCAAACAACCTCGCGCAGGGAATCACAGATGTTGCATTCTTCGTGTGCTAGCTGTGGCTGTATTCTACCTCAGAAGCCTCTTGATTTTATGACTTTCCTTAATGTGTGAACAATGCTGTATTTTTGTATTCTTGGCCAATTTAGTAATTATTCCACATAATCCACCCCGTGACTACAGTCACTCAAGCTCCACGATAATCAATACTGATGGGGAATATCACATGTCCTCTTATGGCGAGGGATATCAAGTGCAAATACTTCTTGTGGGGTGATTAAGCGAGTTAAGCGTTTCATCATAATCCAAAGTCTAACATGCAAAACAATTGTCAAAGCAAAGCACAATACAGTGAGTACTAGTAGAACAACAACAGGATGGAGCATCTTGTTAAAAAGTCCTGTAGCTGTCGGTGACCATCCAAAGAGGGTGTCCCACCATTCATGTCCACCGTCTCTCTTGACCCTTTCCAGTACATGGTGTATTTCTTCAACATCATGATGGACAGTAATCAGAGTTCTTTGTCCATTTTCTTGGGCCTCTTTCAACAATCGCTTCAATTCATCGTGTTGTAGCAACTTCCTCACTAGTGAGAGATTCATTCCGATAGGGGTAGGCAGCAAATCTCGAATCAATGTGTAATTAGATTGTAGCAATTGAAAAGACGTAACAGGAGCTGAATAACTGAAGTCACATCCAATGATGTTAGTAAAGTTACAAACACAAAGATTTGAGTTATTACTTATATCTACTGCTATGTCATCTACGAATACAAAAGTACAGGGAGACCTCATGCAAACACACCCTTTCCCAATATATACAAGCACAGTTTCTGGGGTTTCATCAGGTTGTATCTCAAAATGACAAACATTCTGGTTGGTGTCAAGACAAATGTCTTGTGCCTTGAGAGTATTACTCTCACAAATGAATCCTTGTTGATCTCGTGAAATGCATGCTTCAACATCAACAGTTTGCCATTTATTCTCGTTTTGTTGTGCCCACACTCTATGCTCTACCGGATGGAGTATAGCTCCATGGTGATTCAACCCCAGTGCGATGATTGGGTATATGGTGTATACTGAGGCATTGCGTATCGTTAAGACAAAAGCTGTGGCTTTGCTCTCAGTGGGATCATAGGTGAAATTAACCAGATACCACCAGGACTGAAATTTTCTCTCAAACTCAATTGCATTATCCCATATTACTTTTCGAATTTCAGTGGGCAAGGTGCCTTCTTCACCTTCCCTTATAATTGCGGCTGTCATAGATTGCATCCACAGTTGGGCTTGGATACAACTAAGGGCCAAGGAAACATTGTTTTGGGTTGTACCAAGTGCATTTGTGATCAGCTGATGGTCTTTTTCACCTGTTTCCTCCCACTGAGGCAATATATTCGATAAAAGCCATTGGTGATTTCCCAATGCTGATAGAGAGGACTGTAGAGGATGTTTTAATTTGTCTAGATCACTAGTAGTTGTGACTAGTTTGTTTGCAAGTATCTCAGCATCTGTACTATTTAAGACTCCCAGTCCTGTTCCTAAGATACCAGTCACCTCTCTCTTCAGTCGTTGTGAGGTGTCAACAGTTCGCCGGCCTAACCATGCTGACCATCCTGCATAAGATGTACTCAGGAATGGTGAGCAGGTGGGTTTGATCGCAGAGATATTAATCTGCATTGACAATTCTACTCGTTTGAGGGAATATGTTGGGTTAAACGGTATTTGTTGTTGACCTGTGTGTTTAATGGCATAAGGGCCAATGTTAAAGGTGTAAGGAGTTAGACTAATGGAGGGCTGAGTAGCTACACCCTTGAAAGTTTGTGGGGGTGTAGGTTTTGGGTTCATTTCAACAGGTTCAGATGTATTTGAGTCAATCATAAATTCAAATAACAATTCCGTGCCCCTGTAGCCCCAAATACAATATACTATGATAGGTTTGATAAAGGTGAAGTTGTGCCAGCAATCTGAGTTTGGCTCTATAATTTTGTAACAATCAATCAGTGTTATATTTGTCCGGTTTAGTAGAGTCTACATGGATGGTTTCAATTACAGTTGGTCTATGGTGAGCAGACCCATTGATTACTCGGCAGCTAATTTGTATTTTCTTTCCTGGGACGGCTTCAAGCTTAGCCATTTGGAGTGAGTCTTTCCAACTCCATTTATCTCTGGAATATACTTCACTTCCTTGTATAACCAGAGTGGAGAGATTTAAATCCCTCATGTTTTCTAGTGTCTCAGTGCTTGCAGCGTATCGTGACAGTGCATTATCCCAAAGCTCATCATCAAGGGGCAGATTCTTAAGTCCGCTCAATAAGGTGTCATTATCGGGGGTTTCAGATAGTGGCAGTGGAACCAGACTAGTCTGTGGAGTTGAGTCAGGTTCGACTTTATCTATGCTTTGATCTATCTCATGTTTTGAAAACACCTCATTTTCATGTAGGACTACAGTGGCCAGGCTCAATTTTCCTTTTCCTGTTCCTGCCATCGCATTGTGTTTTACATAAGCTTGAGACCACGGCCATTCTGGGTCTCTTTGACTACAAACAACAGGGAGTAAAAAGATAAAACTGAATAGCATCAATTCCATCTGCCAATTCGTCATTCTAAAATTTAGGCCTCCAGATGGCCATACATAACAAAAATAATATTATTGCCAGGATCAATGTCAGGATTCCCTGGAGACACTCGAGGTTAGCGTAGGCCAATGCGTCTGTCCACGTACAGTTCTTCCGAGGTTCCTGTAAGACACAAAGGAAAAGAAAATCTGCTCGGTCTCATTTGACCGACGGGGTTAAAAAGAGGGCGAGATCCACCGGGTGCTGATCCGGTGTATCTTCCCTGAACAGTCTTTGGCTTCCCGTGCATGGGGGTTTTTGGGAGTAGCTAACACCATTGGTACTGTGCCAATTTGAGGCATTTTCACTAACACAGGTTGCCCAGGGTGAAATTGTCCCAGGTATTTTCGTGGTTCATTGGGAACTTTTGGAGTGATGATATCAGCAGATACACAGAAAGCTTTCATTTTAGGACAGCCATCTCCACTCCATCTGTTATTTAATTGATAGATGGCATCATCCAATGGCAAATGCCAACCAGGTTCATGAGTTTTTGCAAAACGCTTAACCAATCCATTGGTGCGTTCAACAATGCCATTAGCCTGAGGATAATAGGGAGTATGAAATACCCATCGAATCCCTTCTTCTTTGGCCCAATCTTGTACCACTGTAGCGGTAAAGTGTGAACCGTTATCACTTTGGATTTCCTCAGGAAGGGGAAGTGTGCTGAACCACCCTTTTAGGCCTTTCACTGTGTTGTTCCTGGTAGCTGATTTGAAGCTGGTGGCCATAGCGAGGCCAGAGATAATCTCCACTCCGACTAGGACGTATCTTTTCTCACCTGATGATCTCAAGGGCCCAATATAATCAATTTGCCATGAATGCCACAATGTTTTCTTGTCCCGAATGTGTAAAGGAGGCGCCTTACTCGGATGATCTTTATTGAGTCGTAGGCGACATTGTGAACAGGCGGTTACTACTTGTTCACACAGCTTAACCGACACAGGCCACCCCCGGGCTAGACCTTCCTGATACAGATCAGCACGGCCTGTATGGCCACGCTTAATATGTAACCATTCGAGTAAGCGTTCCCATTCCCGACCATCATCTACAATGTCAATTTGCTGCAACCGCGTGAGGCTATCTACCTGTTGGTTGAATTGAGCAGTGATCGAGTTCGAACGATCATGGCCTTTTACCCAACCGATGTGCAATGTTCTCTGTCCTCCCATTTCCAACAGTTGCTTCCAACTCTCTGTCTCCCAGATTGGGACTCTATTCACCTGCCAATCATTGGCTGCCCAGTGTCCAATCCATTCAGTGGCTCCTTTAAAAACAGCATATGAGTCAGTGTAAATGTAAGTAGCCCCACGTTGTGCAGCTAGTAGGACGGCTCTGAGTTCCCCTACTTGTGCGCTACCTTCTCCTGTTTCAATTGCTCTTTCCCCCGTTGCTACTTCCAGTGCTACGGCCTTGTATTTCCACTTATTGTTCTCACGGTGAGATGACGCATCAGTAAACCACACTCCTGTAAGATCACTGCCTTCTTTCAGAGGAGGTGCTTCTTGGATTGGAGATGGTCTGTTTGGTGGGGATTGGAACAATAGGGCACCATCTATATCCTTCTGGAGCTTGGATACTTTGATGCTACCTTCAGAGATTGGCATGATATCATTAATGCCTTCTAAATAAGCATACCACTTTCGAACTGTGGGTTTCTGGGCAATGCCGGCTGGTGGTGCTGTCCCTTTACGGACCACATCTAGGAGACGAAAAGGGCCCCGAACAATCACGCTCTGTTCTCTCCTTATCTGCTCTGCTCGTTGCAATGCTCGCACCAGGGACAGTAAACCCTTCTCTAGGTCTGAATATCTGCTCTCAGTATCATTAAAGGAGTGAGAGCTAAATTCTAATGGTCTCTCCGGTCCTGCTGGTCCCTTTTGCCATAAGTTACAATGAGAACCATGTTCGCTGGACCCCCATTCTACATGGACAGGGTCAGTTGGATGTATGGGGCCAAGTTGTTGGAATAACCTTAGCTCTTTTATTAGCAATTCCAGTGCATTAGTATGTTGTTCAGTCCACTCCCAGGATTTACCTTTTTTGAGCAAACAATAAAGGGGGCGAGCAATGATGGAAAAGCCAGGGATGTGTTTACGCCAATAACTTAAAGTTCCCAGAACTTGCTGTAACTCCTTCGTGCTGGAAGGATTCTGTCCATGTTCTATTTTTTTCAGGGTATCCTGAGGGACAGAAGCAGCTCCCTTAATCCACCAGACCCCCAGGAATTTAACTTCCTGTGCAGGTCCCTGACATTTTGAGTCTGGAATTTCCAATCCCAAATCTGATAATGTTTTTCGGATGTTTTGCATCATGTCTTGTACACTTTCTTGGCTCTCTCCCCCCCTATTAAGATGTCGTCAATATATTGGTATACTGTACATCCCTGTGAAACAGGAATCTCTGATAGCGCTTTAGCTAAAGCATTATGAGCAATGGTGGGGGAATGTTTGTATCCTTGTGGAAGTCGGTTAAAGGTATATTGGACTCCTTTCCACGTGAATGCAAACTGCGCTTTGTCTTGCTCAAGGAGGGGAATCATAAAAAACATGTCTTTTACATCTAAGGCAGCCATCCAAGGATGGGCAGCTCCTTTTATCATTGTCACAATTTCCGCGATACTCGGAACCGCAGCGGTCAGGGGTGCAGCGTTGGCGTTTAACTTTCGGTAATCTACTGTGAAACGCCATTGCCCGGTTGGTTTCTTTACTGGCCACACCGGTGAATTATAAGGCGAGTGAGTCCTCTGAATGATGTTTCTTTTTTCTAAATCTGATACCACCCCGTCTGCTCCTGCAAGTGCAGCTGCAGGCAGTGGGTACTGTCGGACGTTGGTAATTTTAGAGGGAGGCAAAGGTATAGATGTTTCTAATAGGCCCAGTTTAACTGTGTCTAATCCTTTTTTGCGTCCTGCAAAACTCCACGCAGTTCCATCCGGGAATTTCCACATTCGCCCACGCAGCACGTCAAATCCTGGGAGGTTAGAATGTGAGGCACCCACTAACACTTCTGCCCTAGTCATTCGCTGCTCTCCCGGCAACCAGAGGTTAATTTTTGCAGTGGGGCATGTTTTTACCACACCATCAATTCCTGTGAAGTTGACTCTGCGTCGGGTGGGATTTATACCTAGAAGTTGTGCTGTTTCGTTAGTGATTGCAGACATTTGGGCTCCAGTATCAATAATAAAATTTACCAATATCTTCCGGGGTCCAACAGGAATGATAATAACGGGTTCGGAGTCTTTATGAGAGAGCCATTGAATTGCTAGTACCTGCCGGACAGGGTGGCTCACTGCCCTCCCCGGGGATAGGAGTTTTTTGGCTGGGACTCTGTCAAATCAATCAAGTTACGTTCCGGTGCAGAAGGCACAATTTTCTCACGACTTGGGGATTCTCTGGTTAGACTTTTCTCCCCAGCCACATTATTCTTTCTAGTTAGAGATTGGACTAGTGTACGGAGGTCTCCCGTAGGGACACCGTGCAAGAATTGTCGGGGCACCCCTAATTGTAGGGCTTTACGCCACAACTCATTCCGGTCCTTATCAGGCTTAAACCTTTCCTCCGATTTAGGGTTTTTAGTGTGAGTTCGGACTTGGCGAACCTTTCGGGGGTGTTCGGAGGATTTCTCACTAGTTAGGCTGGCCCAGCCCATTCGGCGCCCATATTGATCTATTTCCTGTACATATTCATTCCAGGTGGGCATGTAGTGACGACGGCCCCGCCTATGAGCACCCCGAGCCTCTCGTATACGATCTTGAGTACGAACAAGGAACGGTTTCAGGCAATCGGGAAGACCACGGATGAGAGGGGCTAATCGATCGGGGTCGATAGGGGCTGACATTGGGGATTTCCGAAATTCCTCTCTGTCATACATGGCTTGCAGACAAGCTGCTTTCCGTACAGCCGCAAACAGATCAGAGTAGCCTGTAGCTCTAATCTCTAACGGCTCCCCCCTCTCTCGCGGATCCATACCCCCTGCCCAATAGGCTGCTCGAGCAGTTAGGGAATAATTATGATCCCCAGGCATAGTGGTTAAAAACACTCCTGGTCCCCAAGAGTCTCCTGCTTCTTCCTCACTCAGCATAATTCTGTCCCCCCCTTCAGAAGAAACTCGCCACACGTACTCAACAGCTGACTCTTCTGGTCGCCTCGAATATTTCTCCCTTATTTTTGTTAACTCGGTTGGTGTCCGTGGAACGGTACGCACAGTGGTGTGAATTTCATCATCGTCATCAACCGCAGCTTCAGTTTTAACCAGAGGACGTAAAGGAAAAACTTGGGATTTCAAAGTAAAAGTCCTTTCCTCCTCATCTTCTTCGTCATCCTCACTATTAGACAAAAAATCTCCGGTCTGGGTTCCGGAATTTGGATAACACATTAACTTACGAATCTGTTGGACCTGGGTCGAGGGCTGCATTTTATCTAAGAGCCCAGTCACCCTTTCTAATAATATTTTAAGTTGAGCATTCTGGTTTCCTAAACATTCATTCTCACTCACAAGCTTATCGACGTGAGTTCTTAATTTTTCTCCTGTCTCCTTTTGCAAGGCTAATGATGACTTCAGCACCTCATTCTCCGATTTCAGGGTTGCATATTCTACAGCTGAAATCAGATTAGGAGCAGGGGTTTCTCTAGCTTCTTGTTGTGCACAAGATAAACAGGCGCCTAACGCAGCACAAATCACACCCTTGCCTTTCCCCGCTCTGAGCTTCTGTGAAACCCGACACTCTTCAATACGTTCCACCACTTTCTCTTCATCCTTCCAAAATTTTTGGGCCCACTCCTTCCCAGCCTGGGAAGGGGCACAATCATATTTTTGCAGCAGTTTATCCATGGCAATCCTGCCGACTACGCCAAATTCTGTTGTGTGAAACGGGGCCAAGCGGTTTTGGCAGAAGATAAACCCCCTTGCGTTCTAACACTCCTCACCGAGGTGGGAGGCTAGGTGCGGCTAGGTTTAAATTCTGAGTGATGCCCAATTCAGCACTATCAGTCCAATCGCGTTTAATATGTATTAAACTACTACGATTTGGATACACTAATAGTGGACTGCACCTTCAGTCTAGTCGTGCTCCTGAACTAGCACGGCCTCTCTGTAGTTTTGGTCGCGTTCAGTGAGAAAGCGGAACGACTAGCTACTTAAACAGTGCAGTTTATTTAAACAACAGATATACAGGTTCTTTAGGATTGCCGGTGATAAATACACTGTCTGCAAAGCACGTGCAAATAAAGATATTGCTAAGTATACAAACGCGCGACAAAATTATAAACGATACAGCCTGGCTATAAACGTAGGGTAGAGATTCTCTAGAGAAATTTCTAAGTCCCCGAGAAAGCGCTCGGTGTAATCGAAGTCTTACCCAAAGGCGTCCCTATGGGGGGGAAGAAAGGCTCAGCCCGTCGACTGATCCCGGAAATCAGCGGTGGAATTCTTCGCGATGGTGTCTTCCCTGACATCCCCTCTCTCTTGGGCTATTTTTATATTATTTTTTTATCTTCAAAGTGGAGTTTGAGTGACTTTAGTCATACATACTTTTATTATGATTAATGTATTCAAGGAGGAGTGTTCACACCTCGGGGGCGGATAGCCTCCGGGATGGAGGTGTGTTTTGGTACATTGTGGTGAGCAAAGTTCGCACAAAAGGACAGCATTTCATCAACATTTGACGAAAGGTTGGCTCGGGTAGCGTGTAGGCCGCTTATCAGTTCCGTAGTACCATCTCGTCCCCATATCTGCTATTCGTCACAAGGGAAGGCCACGGAACAAGCGTGTTCCGTTCCATCCCTCGTGTAGTTTCGCAAACAACCTCGCGCAGGGAATCACAGATGTTGCATTCTTCGTGTGCTAGCTGTGGCTGTATTCTACCTCAGAAGCCTCTTGATTTTATGACTTTCCTTAATGTGTGAACAATGCTGTATTTTTGTATTCTTGGCCAATTTAGTAATTATTCCACATAATCCACCCCGTGACTACAGTCACTCAAGCTCCACGATAATCAATACTGATGGGGAATATCACATGTCCTCTTATGGCGAGGGATATCAAGTGCAAATACTTCTTGTGGGGTGATTAAGCGAGTTAAGCGTTTCATCATAATCCAAAGTCTAACATGCAAAACAATTGTCAAAGCAAAGCACAATACAGTGAGTACTAGTAGAACAACAACAGGATGGAGCATCTTGTTAAAAAGTCCTGTAGCTGTCGGTGACCATCCAAAGAGGGTGTCCCACCATTCATGTCCACCGTCTCTCTTGACCCTTTCCAGTACATGGTGTATTTCTTCAACATCATGATGGACAGTAATCAGAGTTCTTTGTCCATTTTCTTGGGCCTCTTTCAACAATCGCTTCAATTCATCGTGTTGTAGCAACTTCCTCACTAGTGAGAGATTCATTCCGATAGGGGTAGGCAGCAAATCTCGAATCAATGTGTAATTAGATTGTAGCAATTGAAAAGACGTAACAGGAGCTGAATAACTGAAGTCACATCCAATGATGTTAGTAAAGTTACAAACACAAAGATTTGAGTTATTACTTATATCTACTGCTATGTCATCTACGAATACAAAAGTACAGGGAGACCTCATGCAAACACACCCTTTCCCAATATATACAAGCACAGTTTCTGGGGTTTCATCAGGTTGTATCTCAAAATGACAAACATTCTGGTTGGTGTCAAGACAAATGTCTTGTGCCTTGAGAGTATTACTCTCACAAATGAATCCTTGTTGATCTCGTGAAATGCATGCTTCAACATCAACAGTTTGCCATTTATTCTCGTTTTGTTGTGCCCACACTCTATGCTCTACCGGATGGAGTATAGCTCCATGGTGATTCAACCCCAGTGCGATGATTGGGTATATGGTGTATACTGAGGCATTGCGTATCGTTAAGACAAAAGCTGTGGCTTTGCTCTCAGTGGGATCATAGGTGAAATTAACCAGATACCACCAGGACTGAAATTTTCTCTCAAACTCAATTGCATTATCCCATATTACTTTTCGAATTTCAGTGGGCAAGGTGCCTTCTTCACCTTCCCTTATAATTGCGGCTGTCATAGATTGCATCCACAGTTGGGCTTGGATACAACTAAGGGCCAAGGAAACATTGTTTTGGGTTGTACCAAGTGCATTTGTGATCAGCTGATGGTCTTTTTCACCTGTTTCCTCCCACTGAGGCAATATATTCGATAAAAGCCATTGGTGATTTCCCAATGCTGATAGAGAGGACTGTAGAGGATGTTTTAATTTGTCTAGATCACTAGTAGTTGTGACTAGTTTGTTTGCAAGTATCTCAGCATCTGTACTATTTAAGACTCCCAGTCCTGTTCCTAAGATACCAGTCACCTCTCTCTTCAGTCGTTGTGAGGTGTCAACAGTTCGCCGGCCTAACCATGCTGACCATCCTGCATAAGATGTACTCAGGAATGGTGAGCAGGTGGGTTTGATCGCAGAGATATTAATCTGCATTGACAATTCTACTCGTTTGAGGGAATATGTTGGGTTAAACGGTATTTGTTGTTGACCTGTGTGTTTAATGGCATAAGGGCCAATGTTAAAGGTGTAAGGAGTTAGACTAATGGAGGGCTGAGTAGCTACACCCTTGAAAGTTTGTGGGGGTGTAGGTTTTGGGTTCATTTCAACAGGTTCAGATGTATTTGAGTCAATCATAAATTCAAATAACAATTCCGTGCCCCTGTAGCCCCAAATACAATATACTATGATAGGTTTGATAAAGGTGAAGTTGTGCCAGCAATCTGAGTTTGGCTCTATAATTTTGTAACAATCAATCAGTGTTATATTTGTCCGGTTTAGTAGAGTCTACATGGATGGTTTCAATTACAGTTGGTCTATGGTGAGCAGACCCATTGATTACTCGGCAGCTAATTTGTATTTTCTTTCCTGGGACGGCTTCAAGCTTAGCCATTTGGAGTGAGTCTTTCCAACTCCATTTATCTCTGGAATATACTTCACTTCCTTGTATGACCAGAGTGGAGAGATTTAAATCCCTCATGTTTTCTAGTGTCTCAGTGCTTGCAGTGTATCGTGACAGTGCATTATCCCAAAGCTCATCATCAAGGGGCAGATTCTTAAGTCCGCTCAATAAGGTGTCATTATCGGGGGTTTCAGATAGTGGCAGTGGAACCAGACTAGTCTGTGGAGTTGAGTCAGGTTCGACTTTATCTATGCTTTGATCTATCTCATGTTTTGAAAACACCTCATTTTCATGTAGGACTACAGTGGCCAGGCTCAATTTTCCTTTTCCTGTTCCTGCCATCGCATTGTGTTTTACATAAGCTTGAGACCACGGCCATTCTGGGTCTCTTTGACTACAAACAACAGGGAGTAAAAAGATAAAACTGAATAGCATCAATTCCATCTGCCAATTCGTCATTCTAAAATTTAGGCCTCCAGATGGCCATACATAACAAAAATAATATTATTGCCAGGATCAATGTCAGGATTCCCTGGAGACACTCGAGGTTAGCGTAGGCCAATGCGTCTGTCCACGTACAGTTCTTCCGAGGTTCCTGTAAGACACAAAGGAAAAGAAAATCTGCTCGGTCTCATTTGACCGACGGGGTTAAAAAGAGGGCGAGATCCACCGGGTGCTGATCCGGTGTATCTTCCCTGAACAGTCTTTGGCTTCCCGTGCATGGGGGTTTTTGGGAGTAGCTAACACCATTGGTACTGTGCCAATTTGAGGCATTTTCACTAACACAGGTTGCCCAGGGTGAAATTGTCCCAGGTATTTTCGTGGTTCATTGGGAACTTTTGGAGTGATGATAGCAGCAGATACACAGAAAGCTTTCATTTTAGGACAGCCATCTCCACTCCATCTGTTATTTAATTGATAGATGGCATCATCCAATCGCAAATGCCAACCAGGTTCATGAGTTTTTGCAAAACGCTTAACCAATCCATTGGTGCGTTCAACAATGCCATTAGCCTGAGGATAATAGGGAGTATGAAATACCCATCGAATCCCTTCTTCTTTGGCCCAATCTTGTACCACTGTAGCGGTAAAGTGTGAACCGTTATCACTTTGGATTTCCTCAGGAAGGGGAAGTGTGCTGAACCACCCTTTTAGGCCTTTCACTGTGTTGTTCCCGGTAGCTGATTTGAAGCTGGTGGCCATAGCGAGGCCAGAGATAATCTCCACTCCGACTAGGACGTATCTTTTCTCACCTGATGATCTCAAGGGCCCAATATAATCAATTTGCCATGAATGCCACAATGTTTTCTTGTCCCGAATGTGTAAAGGAGGCGCCTTACTCGGATGATCTTTATTGAGTCGTAGGCGACATTGTGAACAGGCGGTTACTACTTGTTCACACAGCTTAACCGACACAGGCCACCCCCGGGCTAGACCTTCCTGATACAGATCAGCACGGCCTGTATGGCCACGCTTAATATGTAACCATTCGAGTAAGCGTTCCCATTCCCGACCATCATCTACAATGTCAATTTGCTGCAACCGCGTGAGGCTATCTACCTGTTGGTTGAATTGAGCAGTGATCGAGTTCGAACGATCATGGCCTTTTACCCAACCGATGTGCAATGTTCTCTGTCCTCCCATTTCCAACAGTTGCTTCCAACTCTCTGTCTCCCAGATTGGGACTCTATTCACCTGCCAATCATTGGCTGCCCAGTGTCCAATCCATTCAGTGGCTCCTTTAAAAACAGCATATGAGTCAGTGTAAATGTAAGTAGCCCCACGTTGTGCAGCTAGTAGGACGGCTCTGAGTTCCCCTACTTGTGCGCTACCTTCTCCTGTTTCAATTGCTCTTTCCCCCGTTGCTACTTCCAGTGCTACGGCCTTGTATTTCCACTTATTGTTCTCACGGTGAGATGACGCATCAGTAAACCACACTCCTGTAAGATCACTGCCTTCTTTCAGAGGAGGTGCTTCTTGGATTGGAGATGGTCTGTTTGGTGGGGATTGGAACAATAGGGCACCATCTATATCCTTCTGGAGCTTGGATACTTTGATACTACCTTCAGAGATTGGCATGATATCATTAATGCCTTCTAAATAAGCATACCACTTTCGAACTGTGGGTTTCTGGGCAATGCCGGCTGGTGGTGCTGTCCCTTTACGGACCACATCTAGGAGACGAAAAGGGCCCCGAACAATCACGCTCTGTTCTCTCCTTATCTGCTCTGCTCGTTGCAATGCTCGCACCAGGGACAGTAAACCCTTCTCTAGGTCTGAATATCTGCTCTCAGTATCATTAAAGGAGTGAGAGCTAAATTCTAATGGTCTCTCCGGTCCTGCTGGTCCCTTTTGCCATAAGTTACAATGAGAGCCATGTTCGCTGGACCCCCATTCTACATGGACAGGGTCAGTTGGATGTATGGGGCCAAGTTGTTGGAATAACCTTAGCTCTTTTATTAGCAATTCCAGTGCATTAGTATGTTGTTCAGTCCACTCCCAGGATTTACCTTTTTTGAGCAAACAATAAAGGGGGCGAGCAATGATGGAAAAGCCAGGGATGTGTTTACGCCAATAACTTAAAGTTCCCAGAACTTGCTGTAACTCCTTCGTGCTGGAAGGATTCTGTCCATGTTCTATTTTTTTCAGGGTATCCTGAGGGACAGAAGCAGCTCCCTTAATCCACCAGACCCCCAGGAATTTAACTTCCTGTGCAGGTCCCTGACATTTTGAGTCTGGAATTTCCAATCCCAAATCTGATAATGTTTTTCGGATGTTTTGCATCATGTCTTGTACACTTTCTTGGCTCTCTCCCCCCCTATTAAGATGTCGTCAATATATTGGTATACTGTACATCCCTGTGAAACAGGAATCTCTGATAGCGCTTTAGCTAAAGCATTATGAGCAATGGTGGGGGAATGTTTGTATCCTTGTGGAAGTCGGTTAAAGGTATATTGGACTCCTTTCCACGTGAATGCAAACTGCGCTTTGTCTTGCTCAAGGAGGGGAATCATAAAAAACATGTCTTTTACATCTAAGGCAGCCATCCAAGGATGGGCAGCTCCTTTTATCATTGTCACAATTTCCGCGATACTCGGAACCGCAGCGGTCAGGGGTGCAGCGTTGGCGTTTAACTTTCGGTAATCTACTGTGAAACGCCATTGCCCGGTTGGTTTCTTTACTGGCCACACCGGTGAATTATAAGGCGAGTGAGTCCTCTTAATGATGTTTCTTTTTTCTAAATCTGATACCACCCCGTCTGCTCCTGCAAGTGCAGCTGCAGGCAGTGGGTACTGTCGGACGTTGGTAATTTTAGAGGGAGGCAAAGGTATAGATGTTTCTAATAGGCCCAGTTTAACTGCGTCTAATCCTTTTTTGCGTCCTGCAAAACTCCACACAGTTCCATCCGGGAATTTCCACATTCGCCCACGCAGCACGTCAAATCCTAGGAGGTTAGAATGTGAGGCACCCACTAACACTTCTGCCCTAGTCATTCGCTGCTCTCCCGGCAACCAGAGGTTAATTTTTGCAGTGGGGCATGTTTTTACCACACCATCAATTCCTGTGAAGTTGACTCTGCGTCGGGTGGGATTTATACCTAGAAGTTGTGCTGTTTCGTTAGTGATTGCAGACATTTGGGCTCCAGTATCAATAATAAAATTTACCAATATCTTCCGGGGTCCAACAGGAATGATAATAACGGGTTCGGAGTCTTTATGAGAGAGCCATTGAATTGCTAGTACCTGCCGGACAGGGTGGCTCACTGCCCTCCCCGGGGATAGGAGTTTTTTGGCTGGGACTCTGTCAAATCAATCAAGTTACGTTCCGGTGCAGAAGGCACAATTTTCTCACGACTTGGGGATTCTCTGGTTAGACTTTTCTCCCCAGCCACATTATTCTTTCTAGTTAGAGATTGGACTAGTGTACGGAGGTCTCCCGTAGGGACACCGTGCAAGAATTGTCGGGGCACCCCTAATTGTAGGGCTTTACGCCACAACTCATTCCGGTCCTTATCAGGCTTAAACCTTTCCTCCGATTTAGGGTTTTTAGTGTGAGTTCGGACTTGGCGAACCTTTCGGGGGTGTTCGGAGGATTTCTCACTAGTTAGGCTGGCCCAGCCCATTCGGCGCCCATATTGATCTATTTCCTGTACATATTCATTCCAGGTGGGCATGTAGTGACGACGGCCCCGCCTATGAGCACCCCGAGCCTCTCGTATACGATCTTGAGTACGAACAAGGAACGGTTTCAGGCAATCGGGAAGACCACGGATGAGAGGGGCTAATCGATCGGGGTCGATAGGGGCTGACATTGGGGATTTCCGAAATTCCTCTCTGTCATACATGGCTTGCAGACAAGCTGCTTTCCGTACAGCCGCAAACAGATCAGAGTAGCCTGTAGCTCTAATCTCTAACGGCTCCCCCCTCTCTCGCGGATCCATACCCCCTGCCCAATAGGCTGCTCGAGCAGTTAGGGAATAATTATGATCCCCAGGCATAGTGGTTAAAAACACTCCTGGTCCCCAAGAGTCTCCTGCTTCTTCCTCACTCAGCATAATTCTGTCCCCCCCTTCAGAAGAAACTCGCCACACGTACTCAACAGCTGACTCTTCTGGTCGCCTCGAATATTTCTCCCTTATTTTTGTTAACTCGGTTGGTGTCCGTGGAACGGTACGCACAGTGGTGTGAATTTCATCATCGTCATCAACCGCAGCTTCAGTTTTAACCAGAGGACGTAAAGGAAAAACTTGGGATTTCAAAGTAAAAGTCCTTTCCTCCTCATCTTCTTCGTCATCCTCACTATTAGACAAAAAATCTCCGGTCTGGGTTCCGGAATTTGGATAACACATTAACTTACGAATCTGTTGGACCTGGGTCGAGGGCTGCATTTTATCTAAGAGCCCAGTCACCCTTTCTAATAATATTTTAAGTTGAGCATTCTGGTTTCCTAAACATTCATTCTCACTCACAAGCTTATCGACGTGAGTTCTTAATTTTTCTCCTGCCTCCTTTTGCAAGGCTAATGATGACTTCAGCACCTCATTCTCCGATTTCAGGGTTGCATATTCTACAGCTGAAATCAGATTAGGAGCAGGGGTTTCTCTAGCTTCTTGTTGTGCACAAGATAAACAGGCGCCTAACGCAGCACAAATCACACCCTTGCCTTTCCCCGCTCTGAGCTTCTGTGAAACCCGACACTCTTCAATACGTTCCACCACTTTCTCTTCATCCTTCCAAAATTTTTGGGCCCACTCCTTCCCAGCCTGGGAAGGGGCACAATCATATTTTTGCAGCAGTTTATCCATGGCAATCCTGCCGACTACGCCAAATTCTGTTGCGTGAAACGGGGCCAAGCGGTTTTGGCAGAAGATGAACCCCCTTGCGTTCTAACACTCCTCACCGAGGTGGGAGGCTAGGTGCGGCTAGGTTTAAATTCTGAGTGATGCCCAATTCAGCACTATCAGTCCAATCGCGTTTAATATGTATTAAACTACTACGATTTGGATACACTAATAGTGGACTGCACCTTCAGTCTAGTCGTGCTCCTGAACTAGCACGGCCTCTCTGTAGTTTTGGTCGCGTTCAGTGAGAAAGCGGAACGACTAGCTACTTAAACAGTGCAGTTTATTTAAACAACAGATATACAGGTTCTTTAGGATTGCCGGTGATAAATACACTGTCTGCAAAGCACGTGCAAATAAAGATATTGCTAAGTATACAAACGCGCGACAAAATTATAAACGATACAGCCTGGCTATAAACGTAGGGTAGAGATTCTCTAGAGAAATTTCTAAGTCCCCGAGAAAGCGCTCGGTGTAATCGAAGTCTTACCCAAAGGCGTCCCTATGGGGGGGAAGAAAGGCTCAGCCCGTCGACTGATCCCGGAAATCAGCGGTGGAATTCTTCGCGATGGTGTCTTCCCTGACATCCCCTCTCTCTTGGGCTATTTTTATATTATTTTTTTATCTTCAAAGTGGAGTTTGAGTGACTTTAGTCATACATACTTTTATTATGATTAATGTATTCAAGGAGGAGTGTTCACACCTCGGGGGCGGATAGCCTCCGGGATGGAGGTGTGTTTTGGTACATTGTGGTGAGCAAAGTTCGCACAAAAGGACAGCATTTCATCAACATTTGACGAAAGGTTGGCTCGGGTAGCGTGTAGGCCGCTTATCAGTTCCGTAGTACCATCTCGTCCCCATATCTGCTATTCGTCACAAGGGAAGGCCACGGAACAAGCGTGTTCCGTTCCATCCCTCGTGTAGTTTCGCAAACAACCTCGCGCAGGGAATCACAGATGTTGCATTCTTCGTGTGCTAGCTGTGGCTGTATTCTACCTCAGAAGCCTCTTGATTTTATGACTTTCCTTAATGTGTGAACAATGCTGTATTTTTGTATTCTTGGCCAATTTAGTAATTATTCCACATAATCCACCCCGTGACTACAGTCACTCAAGCTCCACGATAATCAATACTGATGGGGAATATCACATGTCCTCTTATGGCGAGGGATATCAAGTGCAAATACTTCTTGCGGGGTGATTAAGCGAGTTAAGCGTTTCATCATAATCCAAAGTCTAACATGCAAAACAATTGTCAAAGCAAAGCACAATACAGTGAGTACTAGTAGAACAACAACAGGATGGAGCATCTTGTTAAAAAGTCCTGTAGCTGTCGGTGACCATCCAAAGAGGGTGTCCCACCATTCATGTCCACCGTCTCTCTTGACCCTTTCCAGTACATGGTGTATTTCTTCAACATCATGATGGACAGTAATCAGAGTTCTTTGTCCATTTTCTTGGGCCTCTTTCAACAATCGCTTCAATTCATCGTGTTGTAGCAACTTCCTCACTAGTGAGAGATTCATTCCGATAGGGGTAGGCAGCAAATCTCGAATCAATGTGTAATTAGATTGTAGCAATTGAAAAGACGTAACAGGAGCTGAATAACTGAAGTCACATCCAATGATGTTAGTAAAGTTACAAACACAAAGATTTGAGTTATTACTTATATCTACTGCTATGTCATCTACGAATACAAAAGTACAGGGAGACCTCATGCAAACACACCCTTTCCCAATATATGCAAGCACAGTTTCTGGGGTTTCATCAGGTTGTATCTCAAAATGACAAACATTCTGGTTGGTGTCAAGACAAATGTCTTGTGCCTTGAGAGTATTACTCTCACAAATGAATCCTTGTTGATCTCGTGAAATGCATGCTTCAACATCAACAGTTTGCCATTTATTCTCGTTTTGTTGTGCCCACACTCTATGCTCTACCGGATGGAGTATAGCTCCATGGTGATTCAACCCCAGTGCGATGATTGGGTATATGGTGTATACTGAGGCATTGCGTATCGTTAAGACAAAAGCTGTGGCTTTGCTCTCAGTGGGATCATAGGTGAAATTAACCAGATACCACCAGGACTGAAATTTTCTCTCAAACTCAATTGCATTATCCCATATTACTTTTCGAATTTCAGTGGGCAAGGTGCCTTCTTCACCTTCCCTTATAATTGCGGCTGTCATAGATTGCATCCACAGTTGGGCTTGGATACAACTAAGGGCCAAGGAAACATTGTTTGGGGTTGTACCAAGTGCATTTGTGATCAGCTGATGGTCTTTTTCACCTGTTTCCTCCCACTGAGGCAATATATTCGATAAAAGCCATTGGTGATTTCCCAATGCTGATAGAGAGGACTGTAGAGGATGTTTTAATTTGTCTAGATCACTAGTAGTTGTGACTAGTTTGTTTGCAAGTATCTCAGCATCTGTACTATTTAAGACTCCCAGTCCTGTTCCTAAGATACCAGTCACCTCTCTCTTCAGTCGTTGTGAGGTGTCAACAGTTCGCCGGCCTAACCATGCTGACCATCCTGCATAAGATGTACTCAGGAATGGTGAGCAGGTGGGTTTGATCGCAGAGATATTAATCTGCATTGACAATTCTACTCGTTTGAGGGAATATGTTGGGTTAAACGGTATTTGTTGTTGACCTGTGTGTTTAATGGCATAAGGGCCAATGTTAAAGGTGTAAGGAGTTAGACTAATGGAGGGCTGAGTAGCTACACCCTTGAAAGTTTGTGGGGGTGTAGGTTTTGGGTTCATTTCAACAGGTTCAGATGTATTTGAGTCAATCATAAATTCAAATAACAATTCCGTGCCCCTGTAGCCCCAAATACAATATACTATGATAGGTTTGATAAAGGTGAAGTTGTGCCAGCAATCTGAGTTTGGCTCTATAATTTTGTAACAATCAATCAGTGTTATATTTGTCCGGTTTAGTAGAGTCTACATGGATGGTTTCAATTACAGTTGGTCTATGGTGAGCAGACCCATTGATTACTCGGCAGCTAATTTGTATTTTCTTTCCTGGGACGGCTTCAAGCTTAGCCATTTGGAGTGAGTCTTTCCAACTCCATTTATCTCTGGAATATACTTCACTTCCTTGTATGACCAGAGTGGAGAGATTTAAATCCCTCATGTTTTCTAGTGTCTCAGTGCTTGCAGTGTATCGTGACAGTGCATTATCCCAAAGCTCATCATCAAGGGGCAGATTCTTAAGTCCGCTCAATAAGGTGTCATTATCGGGGGTTTCAGATAGTGGCAGTGGAACCAGACTAGTCTGTGGAGTTGAGTCAGGTTCGACTTTATCTATGCTTTGATCTATCTCATGTTTTGAAAACACCTCATTTTCATGTAGGACTACAGTGGCCAGGCTCAATTTTCCTTTTCCTGTTCCTGCCATCGCATTGTGTTTTACATAAGCTTGAGACCACGGCCATTCTGGGTCTCTTTGACTACAAACAACAGGGAGTAAAAAGATAAAACTGAATAGCATCAATTCCATCTGCCAATTCGTCATTCTAAAATTTAGGCCTCCAGATGGCCATACATAACAAAAATAATATTATTGCCAGGATCAATGTCAGGATTCCCTGGAGACACTCGAGGTTAGCGTAGGCCAATGCGTCTGTCCACGTACAGTTCTTCCGAGGTTCCTGTAAGACACAAAGGAAAAGAAAATCTGCTCGGTCTCATTTGACCGACGGGGTTAAAAAGAGGGCGAGATCCACCGGGTGCTGATCCGGTGTATCTTCCCTGAACAGTCTTTGGCTTCCCGTGCATGGGGGTTTTTGGGAGTAGCTAACACCATTGGTACTGTGCCAATTTGAGGCATTTTCACTAACACAGGTTGCCCAGGGTGAAATTGTCCCAGGTATTTTCGTGGTTCATTGGGAACTTTTGGAGTGATGATATCAGCAGATACACAGAAAGCTTTCATTTTAGGACAGCCATCTCCACTCCATCTGTTATTTAATTGATAGATGGCATCATCCAATCGCAAATGCCAACCAGGTTCATGAGTTTTTGCAAAACGCTTAACCAATCCATTGGTGCGTTCAACAATGCCATTAGCCTGAGGATAATAGGGAGTATGAAATACCCATCGAATCCCTTCTTCTTTGGCCCAATCTTGTACCACTGTAGCGGTAAAGTGTGAACCGTTATCACTTTGGATTTCCTCAGGAAGGGGAAGTGTGCTGAACCACCCTTTTAGGCCTTTCACTGTGTTGTTCCCGGTAGCTGATTTGAAGCTGGTGGCCATAGCGAGGCCAGAGATAATCTCCACTCCGACTAGGACGTATCTTTTCTCACCTGATGATCTCAAGGGCCCAATATAATCAATTTGCCATGAATGCCACAATGTTTTCTTGTCCCGAATGTGTAAAGGAGGCGCCTTACTCGGATGATCTTTATTGAGTCGTAGGCGACATTGTGAACAGGCGGTTACTACTTGTTCACACAGCTTAACCGACACAGGCCACCCCCGGGCTAGACCTTCCTGATACAGATCAGCACGGCCTGTATGGCCACGCTTAATATGTAACCATTCGAGTAAGCGTTCCCATTCCCGACCATCATCTACAATGTCAATTTGCTGCAACCGCGTGAGGCTATCTACCTGTTGGTTGAATTGAGCAGTGATCGAGTTCGAACGATCATGGCCTTTTACCCAACCGATGTGCAATGTTCTCTGTCCTCCCATTTCCAACAGTTGCTTCCAACTCTCTGTCTCCCAGATTGGGACTCTATTCACCTGCCAATCATTGGCTGCCCAGTGTCCAATCCATTCAGTGGCTCCTTTAAAAACAGCATATGAGTCAGTGTAAATGTAAGTAGCCCCACGTTGTGCAGCTAGTAGGACGGCTCTGAGTTCCCCTACTTGTGCGCTACCTTCTCCTGTTTCAATTGCTCTTTCCCCCGTTGCTACTTCCAGTGCTACGGCCTTGTATTTCCACTTATTGTTCTCACGGTGAGATGACGCATCAGTAAACCACACTCCTGTAAGATCACTGCCTTCTTTCAGAGGAGGTGCTTCTTGGATTGGAGATGGTCTGTTTGGTGGGGATTGGAACAATAGGGCACCATCTATATCCTTCTGGAGCTTGGATACTTTGATACTACCTTCAGAGATTGGCATGATATCATTAATGCCTTCTAAATAAGCATACCACTTTCGAACTGTGGGTTTCTGGGCAATGCCGGCTGGTGGTGCTGTCCCTTTACGGACCACATCTAGGAGACGAAAAGGGCCCCGAACAATCACGCTCTGTTCTCTCCTTATCTGCTCTGCTCGTTGCAATGCTCGCACCAGGGACAGTAAACCCTTCTCTAGGTCTGAATATCTGCTCTCAGTATCATTAAAGGAGTGAGAGCTAAATTCTAATGGTCTCTCCGGTCCTGCTGGTCCCTTTTGCCATAAGTTACAATGAGAACCATGTTCGCTGGACCCCCATTCTACATGGACAGGGTCAGTTGGATGTATGGGGCCAAGTTGTTGGAATAACCTTAGCTCTTTTATTAGCAATTCCAGTGCATTAGTATGTTGTTCAGTCCACTCCCAGGATTTACCTTTTTTGAGCAAACAATAAAGGGGGCGAGCAATGATGGAAAAGCCAGGGATGTGTTTACGCCAATAACTTAAAGTTCCCAGAACTTGCTGTAACTCCTTCGTGCTGGAAGGATTCTGTCCATGTTCTATTTTTTTCAGGGTATCCTGAGGGACAGAAGCAGCTCCCTTAATCCACCAGACCCCCAGGAATTTAACTTCCTGTGCAGGTCCCTGACATTTTGAGTCTGGAATTTCCAATCCCAAATCTGATAATGTTTTTCGGATGTTTTGCATCATGTCTTGTACACTTTCTTGGCTCTCTCCCCCCCTATTAAGATGTCGTCAATATATTGGTATACTGTACATCCCTGTGAAACAGGAATCTCTGATAGCGCTTTAGCTAAAGCATTATGAGCAATGGTGGGGGAATGTTTGTATCCTTGTGGAAGTCGGTTAAAGGTATATTGGACTCCTTTCCACGTGAATGCAAACTGCGCTTTGTCTTGCTCAAGGAGGGGAATCATAAAAAACATGTCTTTTACATCTAAGGCAGCCATCCAAGGATGGGCAGCTCCTTTTATCATTGTCACAATTTCCGCGATACTCGGAACCGCAGCGGTCAGGGGTGCAGTGTTGGCGTTTAACTTTCGGTAATCTACTGTGAAACGCCATTGCCCGGTTGGTTTCTTTACTGGCCACACCGGTGAATTATAAGGCGAGTGAGTCCTCTTAATGATGTTTCTTTTTTCTAAATCTGATACCACCCCGTCTGCTCCTGCAAGTGCAGCTGCAGGCAGTGGGTACTGTCGGACGTTGGTAATTTTAGAGGGAGGCAAAGGTATAGATGTTTCTAATAGGCCCAGTTTAACTGTGTCTAATCCTTTTTTGCGTCCTGCAAAACTCCACGCAGTTCCATCCGGGAATTTCCACATTCGCCCACGCAGCACGTCAAATCCTAGGAGGTTAGAATGTGAGGCACCCACTAACACTTCTGCCCTAGTCATTCGCTGCTCTCCCGGCAACCAGAGGTTAATTTTTGCAGTGGGGCATGTTTTTACCACACCATCAATTCCTGTGAAGTTGACTCTGCGTCGGGTGGGATTTATACCTAGAAGTTGTGCTGTTTCGTTAGTGATTGCAGACATTTGGGCTCCAGTATCAATAATAAAATTTACCAATATCTTCCGGGGTCCAACAGGAATGATAATAACGGGTTCGGAGTCTTTATGAGAGAGCCATTGAATTGCTAGTACCTGCCGGACAGGGTGGCTCACTGCCCTCCCCGGGGATAGGAGTTTTTTGGCTGGGACTCTG
>NW_027436234.1:0-15000 GCF_964199755.1 Larus michahellis | reverse complement strand
TTGAGGACGGCTCTCTGGAGAGTCTTAGCAAAGAGGTCACACAGATAATCAGAGCAATTCTCAGAAACACTGAGAACAAGCTCCGCAATTCCCTCCTTGCACTTTCCCTGTAGGAGATACCGCAAGACGTTTCTGTATATTGGGCACAGCGCTCTGCACGGTGTTAGCAGAGACTTTCCCGGGACAGTGAAACCCTATGTCAGAGACACTGAGAAGAAGCCCCAATGTTCCCTCCAGGCACTTTCAGTGTGGGTGCTTTCTCCACGTGGTTCCTGGTTTCACTGCAGCTCTGAAGAGAATGTTAGCAAAGAGGTAACCGGGACAGTGAAAACAGTACTCAAAGACAGGGAGAGCAAGCTCTCTCTTGGCACTTTGGATGTGGGACATACAGCGAGATATTTGCTGCTTTTGCGTTTGGCTGTTGGGAGATTTACAGCACAAAGATATCTAGTTGATTTGAAGCAGTTCCGAGAAAGTCTAAACATAATCCCCACTTCTCCCTCCTGGCACTTTCCATGTGGGAGATATAGCAGGATGTATATTGGTTTTGAGGACAACTCAATGGACAGTGTAGGGAGAAAACCTCCTGGCTCCTTGAATGCCGTTTCTGGAGACACTGCGATCAATGTGGGAGATATGTCAAGATGTGTGTTTGTTTTGAGGACGGCTCTCTGGAGAGTCTTAGCAAAGAGGTCACACAGATAATCAGAGCAATTCTCAGAGACACTGAGAACAAGCTCCACAATTCCCTCCTGGCACTTTCCCTGTAGGAGATACCGCAAGACGTTTCTGTATATTGGGCACAGCGCTCTGCACGGTGTTAGCAGAGACTTTCCCGGGACAGTGAAACCCTATGTCAGAGACACTGAGAAGAAGCCCCAATGTTCCCTCCAGGCACTTTCAGTGTGGCTGCCTTCTCCACGTGGTTCCTGGTTTCACTGCAGCTCTGAAGAGAATGTTAGCAAAGAGGTAACCGGGACAGTGAAAACAGTACTCAAAGACAGGGAGAGCAAGCTCTCTCTTGGCACTTTGGATGTGGGACATACAGCGAGATGTTTGCTGCTTTTGCGTTTGGCTGTTGGGAGATTTACAGCACAAAGATATCTAGTTGATTTGAAGCAGTTCCGAGAAAGTCTAAACATAATCCCCACTTTTCCCTCCTGGCACTTTCCATGTGGGAGATATAGCAGGATGTATATTGGTTTTGAGGACAACTCAATGGACAGTGTAGGGAGAAAACCTCCTGGCTCCTTGAATGCCGTTTCTGGAGACACTGCGATCAATGTGGGAGATATGTCAAGATGTGTGTTTGTTTTGAGGACGGCTCTCTGGAGAGTCTTAGCAAAGAGGTCACACAGATAATCAGAGCAATTCTCAGAGACACCGAGAACAACTCCACAATTCCCTCCTGGCACTTTCCCTGTAGGAGATACCGCAAGACGTTTCTGTATATTGGGCACAGCGCTCTGCACGGTGTTAGCAGAGACTTTCCCGGGACAGTGAAACCCTATGTCAGAGACACTGAGAAGAAGCCCCAAGGTTCCTTCCTGTCATTTTCAGTGTGGGTGCCTTCTGTTGCGTGAAAAGGGGCAAAGTAGTTTTAGCAGAAGATAAACCCCCTTGCGTTCTAACACTCCTCACCGAGGTGGGAGGCTAGGTGCGGCTAGGTTTAAATTCTGAGTGATGCCCAATTCAGCACTATCAGTCCCATCGCGTTTAATAGGTATTAAACTATTACGATTTGGTTACACTAATAGTGGACTGCACCTTCAGTCTAGTCGTGCTCATGAACTAGCACGGCCACTCTCGAGTCTTTGGTCACGTTCAGTGAGAAACCAAAACGACTAGCTACTTAAAAAAAAGTGCAGTTTATTTAAACAACAGATATATAGGTTCTTAGGATTGCCGGTGATAAATACACTGTCTGCAAAACACGTGCAAATGAAAGTATTGTTACATATACAAAACGCGCGACAAAGTTATAAACGATACAGCCTGGCTTTAAATGTAGAAAAAGAGAGTCTCTAGAGAAATTTCTAAGTTTCCCGAGGAAGCACTCGATATAATCTAAGTCTTACCCAAAGGCGTCCCTATGGGGGGGAAGAGAGGCTCAGCCCGTCGACTGATCCCAGAAGTCAGTGATGTAATTCTTTATGATGGTGTCTTCCCTGGGTATCCCCCCTCTCTTGGGCTATTTTTATACTATTTGTTATCTTCAAGGTGGAGTTTGAGTGACTTTAGTCATACATACTTTTATCATGATTGGTGTAAATTTCTCTCGCTTCACAATTAAAGGTATAGTTTACGAGAAATTCAGGGCGCAGACTCAAGAAGGAGTGGTCGCACCTTGGAGGCGGGTAGCCTTCGGGATGGAGGTGTGTTTTGGTATTATAATGACATTATAATGAGCAAAGTTCGGACAAGGGACAGCATTTCATCAAAATTTGACAAAATGTTGGCTCTGAGCATCTAGCGGGCAGCTAATTGGCAACTTATCTGTTTCATGGTATCATCCCATTCCTGTATCCGCTATACATCATAAGGTAAAGCCACGGAATAATTGCATCTCGTCCCGTACCTCATGTAGCTTATCAGGGAACCACAGATGTTGTGTCCTTCATGCCAGCTGCGGCTATTTTCTACCTCAGAAGCCTCTTGATTTTATACTTTTCCATAATGTGTGAACAATGCTGTACTTTTGTATTTTTTAGCCAATTTAGTATTTATTCCACACCTTCTCCACATGGTTCCTGGTTTCACTGCAGCTCTGAAGAGAATGTTAGCAAAGAGGTAACCGGGACAGTGAAAACAGTACTCAAAGACAGGGAGAGCAAGCTCTCTCTTGGCACTTTGGATGTGGGACATACAGCGAGATATTTGCTGCTTTTGCGTTTGGCTGTTGGGAGATTTACAGCACAAAGATATCTAGTTGATTTGAAGCAGTTCCGAGAAAGTCTAAACATAATCCCCACTTCTCCCTCCTGGCACTTTCCATGTGGGAGATATAGCAGGATGTATATTGGTTTTGAGGACAACTCAATGGACAGTGTAGGGAGAAAACCTCCTGGCTCCTTGAATGCCGTTTCTGGAGACACTGCGATCAATGTGGGAGATATGTCAAGATGTGTGTTTGTTTTGAGGACGGCTCTCTGGAGAGTCTTAGCAAAGAGGTCACAGGGATAATCAGAGCAATTCTCAGAGACACTGAGAACAAGCTCCACAATTCCCTCCTGGCACTTTCCCTGTAGGAGATACCGCAAGACGTTTCTGTATATTGGGCACAGCGCTCTGCACGGTGTTAGCAGAGACTTTCCCGGGACAGTGAAACCCTATGTCAGAGACACTGAGAAGAAGCCCCAATGTTCCCTCCAGGCACTTTCAGTGTGGGTGCTTTCTCCACGTGGTTCCTGGTTTCACTGCAGCTCTGAAGAGAATGTTAGCAAAGAGGTAACCGGGACAGTGAAAACAGTACTCAAAGACAGGGAGAGCAAGCTCTCTCTTGGCACTTTGGATGTGGGACATACAGCGAGATGTTTGCTGCTTTTGCGTTTGGCTGTTGGGAGATTTACAGCACAAAGATATCTAGTTGATTTGAAGCAGTTCCGAGAAAGTCTAAACATAATCCCCACTTCTCCCTCCTGGCACTTTCCATGTGGGAGATATAGCAGGATGTATATTGGTTTTGAGGACAACTCAATGGACAGTGTAGGGAGAAAACCTCCTGGCTCCTTGAATGCCGTTTCTGGAGACACTGCGATCAATGTGGGAGATATGTCAAGATGTGTGTTTGTTTTGAGGACGGCTCTCTGGAGAGTCTTAGCAAAGAGGTCACACAGATAATCAGAGCAATTCTCAGAGACACTGAGAACAAGCTCCACAATTCCCTCCTGGCACTTTCCCTGTAGGAGATACCGCAAGACGTTTCTGTATATTGGGCACAGCGCTCTGCACGGTGTTAGCAGAGACTTTCCCGGGACAGTGAAACCCTATGTCAGAGACACTGAGAAGAAGCCCCAATGTTCCCTCCAGGCACTTTCAGTGTGGGTGCTTTCTCCACGTGGTTCCTGGTTTCACTGCAGCTCTGAAGAGAATGTTAGCAAAGAGGTAACCGGGACAGTGAAAACAGTACTCAAAGACAGGGAGAGCAAGCTCTCTCTTGGCACTTTGGATGTGGGACATACAGCGAGATATTTGCTGCTTTTGCGTTTGGCTGTTGGGAGATTTACAGCACAAAGATATCTAGTTGATTTGAAGCAGTTCCGAGAAAGTCTAAACATAATCCCCACTTCTCCCTCCTGGCACTTTCCATGTGGGAGATATAGCAGGATGTATATTGGTTTTGAGGACAACTCAATGGACAGTGTAGGGAGAAAAGGTCCTGGCTCCTTGAATGCCGTTTCTGGAGACACTGCGATCAATGTGGGAGATATGTCAAGATGTGTGTTTGTTTTGAGGACGGCTCTCTGGAGAGTCTTAGCAAAGAGGTCACAGGGATAATCAGAGCAATTCTCAGAGACACTGAGAACAAGCTCCACAATTCCCTCCTGGCACTTTCCCTGTAGGAGATACCGCAAGACGTTTCTGTATATTGGGCACAGCGCTCTGCACGGTGTTAGCAGAGACTTTCCCGGGACAGTGAAACCTTATGTCAGAGACACTGAGAAGAAGCCCCAGTGTTCCCTCCAGGCACTTTCAGTGTGGGTGCTTTCTCCACGTGGTTCCTGGTTTCACTGCGGCTCTGAAGAGAATGTTAGCAAAGAGGTAACCGGGACAGTGAAAACAGTACTCAAAGACAGGGAGAGCAAGCTCTCTCTTGGCACTTTGGATGTGGGACATACAGCGAGATGTTTGCTGCTTTTGCGTTTGGCTGTTGGGAGATTTACAGCACAAAGATATCTAGTTGATTTGAAGCAGTTCCGAGAAAGTCTAAACATAATCCCCACTTCTCCCTCCTGGCACTTTCCATGTGGGAGATATAGCAGGATGTATATTGGTTTTGAGGACAACTCAATGGACAGTGTAGGGAGAAAACCTCCTGGCTCCTTGAATGCCGTTTCTGGAGACACTGCGATCAATGTGGGAGATATGTCAAGATGTGTGTTTGTTTTGAGGACGGCTCTCTGGAGAGTCTTAGCAAAGAGGTCACAGGGATAATCAGAGCAATTCTCAGAGACACTGAGAACAAGCTCCACAATTCCCTCCTGGCACTTTCCCTGTAGGAGATACCGCAAGACGTTTCTGTATATTGGGCACAGCGCTCTGCACGGTGTTAGCAGAGACTTTCCCGGCACAGTGAAACCCTATGTCAGAGACACTGAGAAGAAGCCCCAATGTTCCCTCCAGGCACTTTCAGTGTGGGTGCTTTCTCCACGTGGTTCCTGGTTTCACTGCAGCTCTGAAGAGAATGTTAGCAAAGAGGTAACCGGGACAGTGAAAACAGTACTCAAAGACAGGGAGAGCAAGCTCTCTCTTGGCACTTTGGATGTGGGACATACAGCGAGATGTTTGCTGCTTTTGCGTTTGGCTGTTGGGAGATTTACAGCACAAAGATATCTAGTTGATTTGAAGCAGTTCCGAGAAAGTCTAAACATAATCCCCACTTCTCCCTCCTGGCACTTTCCATGTGGGAGATATAGCAGGATGTATATTGGTTTTGAGGACAACTCAATGGACAGTGTAGGGAGAAAACCTCCTGGCTCCTTGAATGCCGTTTCTGGAGACACTGCGATCAATGTGGGAGATATGTCAAGATGTGTGTTTGTTTTGAGGACGGCTCTCTGGAGAGTCTTAGCAAAGAGGTCACACAGATAATCAGAGCAATTCTCAGAGACACTGAGAACAAGCTCCGCAATTCCCTCCTTGCACTTTCCCTGTAGGAGATACCGCAAGACGTTTCTGTATATTGGGCACAGCGCTCTGCACGGTGTTAGCAGAGACTTTCCCGGGACAGTGAAACCTTATGTCAGAGACACTGAGAAGAAGCCCCAGTGTTCCCTCCAGGCACTTTCAGTGTGGGTGCTTTCTCCACGTGGTTCCTGGTTTCACTGCGGCTCTGAAGAGAATGTTAGCAAAGAGGTAACCGGGACAGTGAAAACAGTACTCAAAGACAGGGAGAGCAAGCTCTCTCTTGGCACTTTGGATGTGGGACATACAGCGAGATGTTTGCTGCTTTTGCGTTTGGCTGTTGGGAGATTTACAGCACAAAGATATCTAGTTGATTTGAAGCAGTTCCGAGAAAGTCTAAACATAATCCCCACTTCTCCCTCCTGGCACTTTCCATGTGGGAGATATAGCAGGATGTATATTGGTTTTGAGGACAACTCAATGGACAGTGTAGGGAGAAAACCTCCTGGCTCCTTGAATGCCGTTTCTGGAGACACTGCGATCAATGTGGGAGATATGTCAAGATGTGTGTTTGTTTTGAGGACGGCTCTCTGGAGAGTCTTAGCAAAGAGGTCACAGGGATAATCAGAGCAATTCTCAGAGACACTGAGAACAAGCTCCACAATTCCCTCCTGGCACTTTCCCTGTAGGAGATACCGCAAGACGTTTCTGTATATTGGGCACAGCGCTCTGCACGGTGTTAGCAGAGACTTTCCCGGCACAGTGAAACCCTATGTCAGAGACACTGAGAAGAAGCCCCAATGTTCCCTCCAGGCACTTTCAGTGTGGGTGCTTTCTCCACGTGGTTCCTGGTTTCACTGCAGCTCTGAAGAGAATGTTAGCAAAGAGGTAACCGGGACAGTGAAAACAGTACTCAAAGACAGGGAGAGCAAGCTCTCTCTTGGCACTTTGGATGTGGGACATACAGCGAGATGTTTGCTGCTTTTGCGTTTGGCTGTTGGGAGATTTACAGCACAAAGATATCTAGTTGATTTGAAGCAGTTCCGAGAAAGTCTAAACATAATCCCCACTTCTCCCTCCTGGCACTTTCCATGTGGGAGATATAGCAGGATGTATATTGGTTTTGAGGACAACTCAATGGACAGTGTAGGGAGAAAAGGTCCTGGCTCCTTGAATGCCGTTTCTGGAGACACTGCGATCAATGTGGGAGATATGTCAAGATGTGTGTTTGTTTTGAGGACGGCTCTCTGGAGAGTCTTAGCAAAGAGGTCACACAGATAATCAGAGCAATTCTCAGAGACACTGAGAACAAGCTCCGCAATTCCCTCCTTGCACTTTCCCTGTAGGAGATACCGCAAGACGTTTCTGTATATTGGGCACAGCGCTCTGCACGGTGTTAGCAGAGACTTTCCCGGGACAGTGAAACCCTATGTCAGAGACACTGAGAAGAAGCCCCAATGTTCCCTCCAGGCACTTTCAGTGTGGGTGCTTTCTCCACGTGGTTCCTGGTTTCACTGCAGCTCTGAAGAGAATGTTAGCAAAGAGGTAACCGGGACAGTGAAAACAGTACTCAAAGACAGGGAGAGCAAGCTCTCTCTTGGCACTTTGGATGTGGGACATACAGCGAGATGTTTGCTGCTTTTGCGTTTGGCTGTTGGGAGATTTACAGCACAAAGATATCTAGTTGATTTGAAGCAGTTCCGAGAAAGTCTAAACATAATCCCCACTTCTCCCTCCTGGCACTTTCCATGTGGGAGATATAGCAGGATGTATATTGGTTTTGAGGACAACTCAATGGACAGTGTAGGGAGAAAACCTCCTGGCTCCTTGAATGCCGTTTCTGGAGACACTGCGATCAATGTGGGAGATATGTCAAGATGTGTGTTTGTTTTGAGGACGGCTCTCTGGAGAGTCTTAGCAAAGAGGTCACACAGATAATCAGAGCAATTCTCAGAGACACTGAGAACAAGCTCCACAATTCCCTCCTGGCACTTTCCCTGTAGGAGATACCGCAAGACGTTTCTGTATATTGGGCACAGCGCTCTGCACGGTGTTAGCAGAGACTTTCCCGGCACAGTGAAACCCTATGTCAGAGACACTGAGAAGAAGCCCCAATGTTCCCTCCAGGCACTTTCAGTGTGGGTGCTTTCTCCACGTGGTTCCTGGTTTCACTGCAGCTCTGAAGAGAATGTTAGCAAAGAGGTAACCGGGACAGTGAAAACAGTACTCAAAGACAGGGAGAGCAAGCTCTCTCTTGGCACTTTGGATGTGGGACATACAGCGAGATGTTTGCTGCTTTTGCGTTTGGCTGTTGGGAGATTTACAGCACAAAGATATCTAGTTGATTTGAAGCAGTTCCGAGAAAGTCTAAACATAATCCCCACTTCTCCCTCCTGGCACTTTCCATGTGGGAGATATAGCAGGATGTATATTGGTTTTGAGGACAACTCAATGGACAGTGTAGGGAGAAAACCTCCTGGCTCCTTGAATGCCGTTTCTGGAGACACTGCGATCAATGTGGGAGATATGTCAAGATGTGTGTTTGTTTTGAGGACGGCTCTCTGGAGAGTCTTAGCAAAGAGGTCACAGGGATAATCAGAGCAATTCTCAGAGACACTGAGAACAAGCTCCACAATTCCCTCCTGGCACTTTCCCTGTAGGAGATACCGCAAGACGTTTCTGTATATTGGGCACAGCGCTCTGCACGGTGTTAGCAGAGACTTTCCCGGGACAGTGAAACCTTATGTCAGAGACACTGAGAAGAAGCCCCAGTGTTCCCTCCAGGCACTTTCAGTGTGGGTGCTTTCTCCACGTGGTTCCTGGTTTCACTGCGGCTCTGAAGAGAATGTTAGCAAAGAGGTAACCGGGACAGTGAAAACAGTACTCAAAGACAGGGAGAGCAAGCTCTCTCTTGGCACTTTGGATGTGGGACATACAGCGAGATGTTTGCTGCTTTTGCGTTTGGCTGTTGGGAGATTTACAGCACAAAGATATCTAGTTGATTTGAAGCAGTTCCGAGAAAGTCTAAACATAATCCCCACTTCTCCCTCCTGGCACTTTCCATGTGGGAGATATAGCAGGATGTATATTGGTTTTGAGGACAACTCAATGGACAGTGTAGGGAGAAAAGGTCCTGGCTCCTTGAATGCCGTTTCTGGAGACACTGCGATCAATGTGGGAGATATGTCAAGATGTGTGTTTGTTTTGAGGACGGCTCTCTGGAGAGTCTTAGCAAAGAGGTCACACAGATAATCAGAGCAATTCTCAGAGACACTGAGAACAAGCTCCGCAATTCCCTCCTTGCACTTTCCCTGTAGGAGATACCGCAAGACGTTTCTGTATATTGGGCACAGCGCTCTGCACGGTGTTAGCAGAGACTTTCCCGGGACAGTGAAACCTTATGTCAGAGACACTGAGAAGAAGCCCCAGTGTTCCCTCCAGGCACTTTCAGTGTGGGTGCTTTCTCCACGTGGTTCCTGGTTTCACTGCGGCTCTGAAGAGAATGTTAGCAAAGAGGTAACCGGGACAGTGAAAACAGTACTCAAAGACAGGGAGAGCAAGCTCTCTCTTGGCACTTTGGATGTGGGACATACAGCGAGATGTTTGCTGCTTTTGCGTTTGGCTGTTGGGAGATTTACAGCACAAAGATATCTAGTTGATTTGAAGCAGTTCCGAGAAAGTCTAAACATAATCCCCACTTCTCCCTCCTGGCACTTTCCATGTGGGAGATATAGCAGGATGTATATTGGTTTTGAGGACAACTCAATGGACAGTGTAGGGAGAAAACCTCCTGGCTCCTTGAATGCCGTTTCTGGAGACACTGCGATCAATGTGGGAGATATGTCAAGATGTGTGTTTGTTTTGAGGACGGCTCTCTGGAGAGTCTTAGCAAAGAGGTCACAGGGATAATCAGAGCAATTCTCAGAGACACTGAGAACAAGCTCCACAATTCCCTCCTGGCACTTTCCCTGTAGGAGATACCGCAAGACGTTTCTGTATATTGGGCACAGCGCTCTGCACGGTGTTAGCAGAGACTTTCCCGGCACAGTGAAACCCTATGTCAGAGACACTGAGAAGAAGCCCCAATGTTCCCTCCAGGCACTTTCAGTGTGGGTGCTTTCTCCACGTGGTTCCTGGTTTCACTGCAGCTCTGAAGAGAATGTTAGCAAAGAGGTAACCGGGACAGTGAAAACAGTACTCAAAGACAGGGAGAGCAAGCTCTCTCTTGGCACTTTGGATGTGGGACATACAGCGAGATGTTTGCTGCTTTTGCGTTTGGCTGTTGGGAGATTTACAGCACAAAGATATCTAGTTGATTTGAAGCAGTTCCGAGAAAGTCTAAACATAATCCCCACTTCTCCCTCCTGGCACTTTCCATGTGGGAGATATAGCAGGATGTATATTGGTTTTGAGGACAACTCAATGGACAGTGTAGGGAGAAAAGGTCCTGGCTCCTTGAATGCCGTTTCTGGAGACACTGCGATCAATGTGGGAGATATGTCAAGATGTGTGTTTGTTTTGAGGACGGCTCTCTGGAGAGTCTTAGCAAAGAGGTCACACAGATAATCAGAGCAATTCTCAGAGACACTGAGAACAAGCTCCGCAATTCCCTCCTTGCACTTTCCCTGTAGGAGATACCGCAAGACGTTTCTGTATATTGGGCACAGCGCTCTGCACGGTGTTAGCAGAGACTTTCCCGGGACAGTGAAACCCTATGTCAGAGACACTGAGAAGAAGCCCCAATGTTCCCTCCAGGCACTTTCAGTGTGGGTGCTTTCTCCACGTGGTTCCTGGTTTCACTGCAGCTCTGAAGAGAATGTTAGCAAAGAGGTAACCGGGACAGTGAAAACAGTACTCAAAGACAGGGAGAGCAAGCTCTCTCTTGGCACTTTGGATGTGGGACATACAGCGAGATATTTGCTGCTTTTGCGTTTGGCTGTTGGGAGATTTACAGCACAAAGATATCTAGTTGATTTGAAGCAGTTCCGAGAAAGTCTAAACATAATCCCCACTTCTCCCTCCTGGCACTTTCCATGTGGGAGATATAGCAGGATGTATATTGGTTTTGAGGACAACTCAATGGACAGTGTAGGGAGAAAACCTCCTGGCTCCTTGAATGCCGTTTCTGGAGACACTGCGATCAATGTGGGAGATATGTCAAGATGTGTGTTTGTTTTGAGGACGGCTCTCTGGAGAGTCTTAGCAAAGAGGTCACACAGATAATCAGAGCAATTCTCAGAGACACTGAGAACAAGCTCCACAATTCCCTCCTGGCACTTTCCCTGTAGGAGATACCGCAAGACGTTTCTGTATATTGGGCACAGCGCTCTGCACGGTGTTAGCAGAGACTTTCCCGGCACAGTGAAACCCTATGTCAGAGACACTGAGAAGAAGCCCCAATGTTCCCTCCAGGCACTTTCAGTGTGGGTGCTTTCTCCACGTGGTTCCTGGTTTCACTGCAGCTCTGAAGAGAATGTTAGCAAAGAGGTAACCGGGACAGTGAAAACAGTACTCAAAGACAGGGAGAGCAAGCTCTCTCTTGGCACTTTGGATGTGGGACATACAGCGAGATGTTTGCTGCTTTTGCGTTTGGCTGTTGGGAGATTTACAGCACAAAGATATCTAGTTGATTTGAAGCAGTTCCGAGAAAGTCTAAACATAATCCCCACTTCTCCCTCCTGGCACTTTCCATGTGGGAGATATAGCAGGATGTATATTGGTTTTGAGGACAACTCAATGGACAGTGTAGGGAGAAAAGGTCCTGGCTCCTTGAATGCCGTTTCTGGAGACACTGCGATCAATGTGGGAGATATGTCAAGATGTGTGTTTGTTTTGAGGACGGCTCTCTGGAGAGTCTTAGCAAAGAGGTCACACAGATAATCAGAGCAATTCTCAGAAACACTGAGAACAAGCTCCGCAATTCCCTCCTGGCACTTTCCCTGTAGGAGATACCGCAAGACGTTTCTGTATATTGGGCACAGCGCTCTGCACGGTGTTAGCAGAGACTTTCCCGGGACAGTGAAACCCTATGTCAGAGACACTGAGAAGAAGCCCCAATGTTCCCTCCAGGCACTTTCAGTGTGGGTGCTTTCTCCACGTGGTTCCTGGTTTCACTGCAGCTCTGAAGAGAATGTTAGCAAAGAGGTAACCGGGACAGTGAAAACAGTACTCAAAGACAGGGAGAGCAAGCTCTCTCTTGGCACTTTGGATGTGGGACATACAGCGAGATGTTTGCTGCTTTTGCGTTTGGCTGTTGGGAGATTTACAGCACAAAGATATCTAGTTGATTTGAAGCAGTTCCGAGAAAGTCTAAACATAATCCCCACTTCTCCCTCCTGGCACTTTCCATGTGGGAGATATAGCAGGATGTATATTGGTTTTGAGGACAACTCAATGGACAGTGTAGGGAGAAAACCTCCTGGCTCCTTGAATGCCGTTTCTGGAGACACTGCGATCAATGTGGGAGATATGTCAAGATGTGTGTTTGTTTTGAGGACGGCTCTCTGGAGAGTCTTAGCAAAGAGGTCACAGGGATAATCAGAGCAATTCTCAGAGACACTGAGAACAAGCTCCACAATTCCCTCCTGGCACTTTCCCTGTAGGAGATACCGCAAGACGTTTCTGTATATTGGGCACAGCGCTCTGCACGGTGTTAGCAGAGACTTTCCCGGCACAGTGAAACCCTATGTCAGAGACACTGAGAAGAAGCCCCAATGTTCCCTCCAGGCACTTTCAGTGTGGGTGCTTTCTCCACGTGGTTCCTGGTTTCACTGCAGCTCTGAAGAGAATGTTAGCAAAGAGGTAACCGGGACAGTGAAAACAGTACTCAAAGACAGGGAGAGCAAGCTCTCTCTTGGCACTTTGGATGTGGGACATACAGCGAGATGTTTGCTGCTTTTGCGTTTGGCTGTTGGGAGATTTACAGCACAAAGATATCTAGTTGATTTGAAGCAGTTCCGAGAAAGTCTAAACATAATCCCCACTTCTCCCTCCTGGCACTTTCCATGTGGGAGATATAGCAGGATGTATATTGGTTTTGAGGACAACTCAATGGACAGTGTAGGGAGAAAAGGTCCTGGCTCCTTGAATGCCGTTTCTGGAGACACTGCGATCAATGTGGGAGATATGTCAAGATGTGTGTTTGTTTTGAGGACGGCTCTCTGGAGAGTCTTAGCAAAGAGGTCACACAGATAATCAGAGCAATTCTCAGAGACACTGAGAACAAGCTCCGCAATTCCCTCCTTGCACTTTCCCTGTAGGAGATACCGCAAGACGTTTCTGTATATTGGGCACAGCGCTCTGCACGGTGTTAGCAGAGACTTTCCCGGGACAGTGAAACCCTATGTCAGAGACACTGAGAAGAAGCCCCAGTGTTCCCTCCAGGCACTTTCAGTGTGGGTGCTTTCTCCACGTGGTTCCTGGTTTCACTGCAGCTCTGAAGAGAATGTTAGCAAAGAGGTAACCGGGACAGTGAAAACAGTACTCAAAGACAGGGAGAGCAAGCTCTCTCTTGGCACTTTGGATGTGGGACATACAGCGAGATATTTGCTGCTTTTGCGTTTGGCTGTTGGGAGATTTACAGCACAAAGATATCTAGTTGATTTGAAGCAGTTCCGAGAAAGTCTAAACATAATCCCCACTTCTCCCTCCTGGCACTTTCCATGTGGGAGATATAGCAGGATGTATATTGGTTTTGAGGACAACTCAATGGACAGTGTAGGGAGAAAACCTCCTGGCTCCTTGAATGCCGTTTCTGGAGACACTGCGATCAATGTGGGAGATATGTCAAGATGTGTGTTTGTTTTGAGGACGGCTCTCTGGAGAGTCTTAGCAAAGAGGTCACACAGATAATCAGAGCAATTCTCAGAGACACTGAGAACAAGCTCCACAATTCCCTCCTGGCACTTTCCCTGTAGGAGATACCGCAAGACGTTTCTGTATATTGGGCACAGCGCTCTGCACGGTGTTAGCAGAGACTTTCCCGGGACAGTGAAACCCTATGTCAGAGACACTGAGAAGAAGCCCCAATGTTCCCTCCAGGCACTTTCAGTGTGGGTGCTTTCTCCACGTGGTTCCTGGTTTCACTGCAGCTCTGAAGAGAATGTTAGCAAAGAGGTAACCGGGACAGTGAAAACAGTACTCAAAGACAGGGAGAGCAAGCTCTCTCTTGGCACTTTGGATGTGGGACATACAGCGAGATGTTTGCTGCTTTTGCGTTTGGCTGTTGGGAGATTTACAGCACAAAGATATCTAGTTGATTTGAAGCAGTTCCGAGAAAGTCTAAACATAATCCCCACTTCTCCCTCCTGGCACTTTCCATGTGGGAGATATAGCAGGATGTATATTGGTTTTGAGGACAACTCAATGGACAGTGTAGGGAGAAAAGGTCCTGGCTCCTTGAATGCCATTTCTGGAGACACTGCGATCAATGTGGGAGATATGTCAAGATGTGTGTTTGTTTTGAGGACGGCTCTCTGGAGAGTCTTAGCAAAGAGGTCACACAGATAATCAGAGCAATTCTCAGAAACACTGAGAACAAGCTCCGCAATTCCCTCCTGGCACTTTCCCTGTAGGAGATACCGCAAGACGTTTCTGTATATTGGGCACAGCGCTCTGCACGGTGTTAGCAGAGACTTTCCCGGGACAGTGAAACCCTATGTCAGAGACACTGAGAAGAAGCCCCAATGTTCCCTCCAGGCACTTTCAGTGTGGGTGCTTTCTCCACGTGGTTCCTGGTTTCACTGCGGCTCTGAAGAGAATGTTAGCAAAGAGGTAACCGGGACAGTGAAAACAGTACTCAAAGACAGGGAGAGCAAGCTCTCTCTTGGCACTTTGGATGTGGGACATACAGCGAGATATTTGCTGCTTTTGCGTTTGGCTGTTGGGAGATTTACAGCACAAAGATATCTAGTTGATTTGAAGCAGTTCCGAGAAAGTCTAAACATAATCCCCACTTCTCCCTCCTGGCACTTTCCATGTGGGAGATATAGCAGGATGTATATTGGTTTTGAGGACAACTCAATGGACAGTGTAGGGAGAAAAGGTCCTGGCTCCTTGAATGCCGTTTCTGGAGACACTGCGATCAATGTGGGAGATATGTCAAGATGTGTGTTTGTTTTGAGGACGGCTCTCTGGAGAGTCTTAGCAAAGAGGTCA
>NW_027436233.1:0-65969 GCF_964199755.1 Larus michahellis | reverse complement strand
ATTCCTCAGGATATATATATAGTATAACTCTGAACACTAGATATGTTTAATGATTCTTTATTACTAAAACACCTTACGAAGGCCACGTGCTGTCTTTGGCTGCTACCATTTTGTGTTTGTCAAGGATAATTTAGTTTACATTATTTGCAGTGAGAAGAGGAGAGAAACCTTGGAGCATCACTAGTGCTTACAGGTCTAAAGCAAACAAGCACTGTGGGTTTTAGCTCCTAGCTGTATGGCCACGCATTCCTTGGTAAGTTTTACCTCCCTCACAGCCATCTTTTCCCTCTTGTCTTCAGTGGCTGAATTAAATTGGCATCTTTGCTTTATTAAAATGTAAAAGCTAAGAAAAGCCTAAGGAAAAAAAGGCAGAAGTATTAGAAGGAACAATTTCAGCATTGACTGAATCTGTTTTGTAAGGCTAGAGGTTAGTACTGATTTGAATGGTATGCCCTTTATCACACACCTTCAGAACCTCCTTTAGGGCTCCTTGCAGGTTTGGACTGGCAGCTGAAAGAAAGATGACATTCTTACAGAGCAGTAGGGTGGGTTTGTCTGTGGACCAACAAATTTTCCAAAAACCAGAAGTACAGAGTTCCATAAAACAAGTTTAAGGTTATGGACAATAGATTCTTTTTTTATGGTTAATGTTTGTGAGCTTCTTAAAATAATCCTTAAACTCCAAGAAGTTCGGAGACCAAAGCCTGCAAAACACTATTTTTAGAACATTTACTACCCGCTGTAAAAGTAATGTTTCTGTTGTGAAGAGCAGATAGCAGTGCCTTTATCCTGCATCTGTTAATGAGTCTTCACGGCTAATGATATGCTATATTTTTTAAAGAGCAGTTAGACAGAGTACATCCAGAATTGGATGGAAGAGGGATAAGTAATTCTTGAATTTCCTCTAACCTTTAGAGGAATATAGTGCAGAGAGTTTTTTTTCTTCTCTGCAAAATTATTATTTACTTGAAAGTAATTAATTAATTTAGAATTTATCATTATGCAGTTGTTCCATTACTTCATTATATTTTATTCTAGAATTTATTCAGGGTAATAAAAAGTGGACTTCTTCTTAAAATGTGGCCTCAAAATACAATGTATAGTGGCAGAGTGATTCTAATTTATCATGACTGTAAGACAAAAATTTAATTTCCAGTCAAAAAGGGGGATAAATGTGAAAATTAATTTGAAAGCAGGGTTTTCCATAGAGCTGTAGTTTGTTATCCTGGTTTGAGGTGAAACAGAACCAACTTTCTGTTCAGTAATTTTACTTCTTAGCTAGGCCTCTTCTAACTCTATGAAATTAACAGCATGTTGTGTCGAAAGCGGTTTGTTTTCAGAGTGATAAGACCAATGTTTACAGTTTGTGCCAAGGAATGGTATGCAGAGAGGCTCTTGCTTAGACTTATTGCTATAACAACCAAGGTCAGCTAATTTCGTTATTTGCCCCGTTGGAGGGTCAGAAGCGGAAAAGCGTAGAGGGGTCCCACCTGCAGGGAGGAGTGGACAGGACAGGTGACCCAAAACTGACTAACAGGGCTATTCCATCCCATCTGCCCCATGCTCAGTATAAAAGCTGAGGGATCAAAGGGTCAACTCTTCCTTCAGTGGCTGACGTCTGAGGAGGACCCCATCTGTTTGTCTGCCTTTGATCCTGATCCATGTGTTCCTGACTCCATCTGTGGAATCCAGTTCCCACCCATCGCCGAGTCCAGTCTGGGACTTCCCAGTGGCTTTCTAGTGGCTTTCTACAATGGAGTGACTGCATCAGTGGACAAGGGGAGAGCTACGGATATCATCTATCTGGACTTCTGCAAGGCCTTTGACACGGTCCCCCCAACATCCTTCTCTCTAAGTTGGAGAGATACGGATTTGATGGGTGGACTGTTCGGTGGATAAGGAACTGGCTGGATGGTCGCATCCAGAGGGTGCTGTTATGTCACGTATTCCACAGTCTTGCCAAGACTAATGAAACTGACCTCTGAAAGAGTGAAAGATGTCTATGGGCAGAGGGTGACCTCAAGCACCTTAGCTATTATAATTTAGCCATAGTCCATAAGCTTTGTCTGTGCACTTATTACCTTGCTTTTCCTAAACTGTTCTCTTCCATATAAAGAAGATGTCATGGTTATTGTGTCATACCACTTGGCTGCCTTGGACTCCAGTTCGTACTGCAGTTCTAGCATGTCCGGCACGTCAGCGCTCAGCGGTGGCGTGACTTCATTCAGGCCACGATAGTCTACAGTTAGCCTCCACTCTCCATTAGATTTTCGCACCGGCCATATGGGACTGTTAAAGGGTGAGCGAGTCTTGCTGATCACTCCTTGAACCTCTAGTTGACGAATCAGCTCATGGATGGGAATCAGAGAGTCTCAGTTAGTGCACTATTGCCGCCGATGCACCGTTGTGGTAGCGATCGGCACCTGCTGTTCTTCGACCCACAACAACCCCACAACAGGAGGGTCCTCCGAGAGACCAGGCAAGGTAGACAACTGTTTAACTTCCTCCGTCTCCAAGGCAGCTATGCCAAAGGCCCACCGGTACCCTTTTGGGTCCTTAAAATGCCCTCTCCTGAGGTAATCTATGCCAAGGATGCATGGAGCCTCTGGGCCAGTCACAATGGGGTGCTTTTGCCACTCATTCCCAGTTAGGCTCACTTCCGCCTCCAGTACAGTCAACTCTTGGGATCCCCCTGTCACCCCAGCAATACAGATGGGTTCTGCCCCTCTATAGCTTGATGGTATTAGGGTGCACTGTGCACCCGTGTCCACTAGAGCCTCATACTCCTGTGGGTCTGATGTGCCAGGCCATCGAATCCACACCGTCGGACACGGTTGTCCCTTTCCCCCACCTGGCTGGAGGCAGGGCCCCTCTAATCCTGGTCAGAGTATTGGTTACTCACTTCTTGCAGAAATGACTTGGAAGTTCCTTCAAGAGGATCAGAAGCAAGATCGGGCCTTCTGCTCTGTCTGGGGAACTGCCCGCTGGAAACTGGGGCGGCACTTTTCCTGGAGGGATCCCCTTTTGTGGTTGTCCTTCCTTGCAACTCCTGTACCCGTGTCCGCAGGATCCAAGTAGGTTGTCCATCCCACTTCCTCATGTCCTCTCCGTGGTCCCGCAGGTAGAACCACAGGGTGCCTCGTGGTGTGTACCCTCTGTACTCCCTCTCTTGAGTGGGGAAATGCCTGCTTCTAATAGCTGAGATGCTGGCCTGTGCAGGTGGGGAGTAGGACATATTCCCTTCAAGTTGCCGGACCTTCCGGGACAGTTTCTCCACAGCTGAGACAAGGGGGGAAGAGAGACTTTCTTCATATCGCCGGAGCCGGCCAGCCACCTCATCCACCGTTGGTCCCTCTTCGCCTTTCCATTCCATTACTGCCAGTGAGTTGGCATATGATGATGGTGCGCTCCGTACAAACTTCCGCCACACGGGCCTTGTGCATTGGACCTCATCAGGGTCTGTGGGTAACTGTGCATTGTCCAGGTCATAGTAAATCATCTCCCGCACGGCTAATTCTCTCAGGTACTGGATACCTCTTTCCATGGTAGTCCACTTGCTTGGGTGACATACAACATCCTCACTGAAGGGGTACCTCTCCCTCACGCCTGACAGGGGTCGCCTCCAGAGGCTGAGGGCTTGGGTCTTCTTCCCAATTGCCTTGTCAATGCCGCCTTCCCTAGACAGGGATCCCAGCTGCCTGGCCTCCCTACCCTCTAATTCCAGGCTACCGGCCCCATTATCCCAGCATCGGAGCAGCCAGGTGACAATGTGCTCGCCTGAAAGTCGGCTGAAATCTTTTCGCATATCCCGCAGCTCACTCAAGGATAGGGATTGGGTGATTATCTCTGGTTCTGCCTCTTCCTCCTGCTCTCGTGATGAACCCTGGTTCATCATCATCCCTTACTAAGCGAACTGATTTCTTTGTGTACTTCTTCTTCTGTATGGGGGCAACTGATACCGGCACGGGTTGGTTCCCTGGTTCAGCGGCAGTGGCTGCCACCGGGGCTGGAGTAGCTGCAGTGTCTGTCGCAGGAGTTGCAGAAGCCGCTGTGTCTGTCGCAAGGGTTGCAGTAGCCACCGTGTCTGTTGCAGGGGTTGCAGTAGCCGCAGTGTCTGTTGGTCTGGTCTCCATCTCTTCCCCCTGCGGGTGCTGCGTAACACTGAGCAGTGCCTGGTAGATACTGGCCAGGGCCCAGCACAGCGCGGTGAGTTGTGCCTCTCTGGAGCAGCCACAGCATTTCCCCTTCAGATATTCTACCACTCTATCAGGGCCCTGTAGTTGTTCAGGGGTGAAGTCCCAGACCATTGGAGGTGAGAAGCTCTCTAGGTACCTGCCCGTGTCCTCCCACATGCCCTGCCGCCCCTGACTATCCAGCCTCAGGGTGGATCTCTGGGTGGCAGTCTTAAATCGTCGCTTAACCCTAAACAAGACCTGGAACGTATTCAGGAGACATAACACTAGGAACATGCTGGTTTGAGCATCCCAAGGATATTCAAAATCCTCAAAAGCTGTCATACCTGGCCCGAAGGAGAAAAGGGAGGCAAAAGAGCTGGGGAAAGTGTCCCCCCCCTGTTTCCCCCACAGACTGGGTGTAATTATTAATAAATTCCAAGAGATGGTGCCCAAGGTACGGGCAGGACAGCAATACCACATAAACACCCCAAACTAACTGCCTGAACAGTGGTGTTATCATATCACAAGCTGATATCGCACAGGACAGCAAAATGATAATCCCGATCCCTCTTCCAGAGATGATAAACAGCATTGCAGGGAGTACATAAACCATATAGGTTTTTATATAACACAGCTACGAGAACAAACTAAGCAACATGGTGACCAGCGACTATTTACCTAATACAATAAGTGCACACAACAAATTTGTTTTTACACGCTCTAGTTGGATTTTGTCGTTATCTCAACCCTTGTTGCCCCACGTTGGGCACCAAAAAGGACTGTCGTGCTTTGGCCTCAGACGGCAGCAAAGAACCACGAGCCGCTCTCTCGAGCTTCCCCAATACAGGGAAGAATGGGAAGAAAAAGGCAAAACTCGTGGGTTGAGACAAAGGCAGTTTAACAGAACAGCAAAGGGAACAAGCAAACAACAACAATAACACGGACAGAGGAATATACAAACACGATTACGGAACCACCGCTCACCGACCAGACCTGGGACACCCCAGACCGCTCCAAGCCGCGACTTCCTTCTATCCAGAGGGATGGAGCACCTCTCCTATGAGGACAGGCTGAGAGAGTTGGGGTGGTTCAGCCTGGAGAAGAGAAGGCTCCGGGGAGACCTTATAGCAGCCTTCCAGTGCCTAAAGGGGGCCTACAGGAAGGATGGGGAGGGACTCTTTATCAGGGAGTGTAATGAGAGGACGCGGGGTAACGGTTTCAAACTGAAGGAGGGTAGATTTAGATTAGATATTAGGAAGAAATTCTTTACTGTGAGGGTGGTGAGGCACTGGAACAGGTTGCCCAGGGAAGCTGTGGATGCCCCATCCCTGGAAGTGTTCAAGGCCAGGCTGGATGAGGCTTTGAGCAGCCTGGTCTAGTGGGAGGTGTCCCTGCCCATGGCTGGGGGGGTTGGAACTAGATGACCTTTAAGGTCCCTTCCAACCCGAACCATTCCGTGATTCCATGATTCTTGCCCGCCCCGCCACCCCCCCCACCCCCCACCCCACCCCACCCCCCCACCCCCACCCCCACCACCCCACCCCACCCCCCCCGCAGGTCAGAGTGGGCATGGCTCAGTGGGATGGAATACCTGTGTCCCTGCTGGAGCCTGAGGAAAATTAACCCTATCTCTGCCGGAACCAGGACACAGGAGTAGAGGACAATTCTGCTGTTTATAAGGTAAAAAACAAAACTGAGAGACCAGCTTCTCCCAAATGCCCCATCCCCTCTCACCAGGAGTACTGGGCAATGGCAGTTGGGAAGGGTCCATGTCCACTGGAAATTTGGAAAAAAACCTCTTTTCAAAACCAGGGTGGGCTCAGTTTCATAGAATCATTTAGTTTGGAAAAGACCCTTAAGATCATTGAGTCCAAGTGCAAACCTAACACTGACAAGTCCACCACTAGACCATGTCCCTCAGCACCACATCTACACGTCTTTTAAATACTTCCAGGGATGGTGACTCAACCACTTCCCTGGGCAGCCTGTTCCAATGCTCGACAACCCTTCAAGTGTCCTGGTTCTGGTGGGGATAGGGTTAATTTTCTGTCAAGGGACAAAGGTATTCCATATCATGTGAGCCATGCCCAGTCTATAGCTGGGAGCTGGCCGGGGGAGGGGGCAGGAAGTGGCCGCTTGGGATCGGGCTGGGGCATCCTGGGTTCAGTTGGTGAGCAGTAGTACCATAATCGTGTTTGTACGTTCCTCTATCAGTATTATTGTTGTTGTTGTTTTCCTGTTCCCTTTGTTGTTCTGTTAAACTGCCTTTGTCTCAACCTATGAATTTTGCCTTTTTCTTCCGATTCTCCCCCACGGCTGTGTGTTGCGGGGTGAGAGCGCGGCCACGTGGTTCTTTGTTGCCGACTGAGGCTAAACCATGACAATGGGTTAAGAAATATTTCCTAATATCCAATCTAAACCTCCCCTGGTGTAACTTGAGGCCATTTCCTCTCATCCTATCACTTGTTATTTGGTAAAAGAGACTGACACCCACCTCACTACAACCTCCTCTCAGGTAGTTGTAGAGAGCAATAACGTCTCCCCTGAGACTCTTTTTCTCCAGGCTAAACAAACCCCAGTTCCCTCAGCTGCTCCTCATAAGACTTGTGCTCTAGACCCTTCACCAGCTTCGTTGCTCTGTTGAGAGATCTTAATTGTTTAGCGTAAATAAGTAAGTTTTAATTAGAATAAATTATTTAGGATTATAATTTGGTGTGGTTTGTGGTGCTTGCTTAGCTCTACTTAGCATGAGTAGCTCAATTTGCTGAAACCTTTAGGCCATGAGAAATCTATTCTTCTCAGCATTTTTCCTAGCAGATGGTACAGTGTTGTTTAATCTTTTAGCATGGGAAACTACTGGATATCATACGGATGTTTTGGTAGTCTTTCTCTCAAGTCCAGGACTTCTTGGTTCCCCATGTTCTGGCAATAAGGTGGACTGTTCGGTGGATAAGGAACTGGCTGGATGGTCGCATCCAGAGGGTGGTGGTCAATGGCTCAACGTCAAGATGGAGAGGGGTGACAAGTGGTGTCCCTCAGGGATCCGTACTGGGACCGCTGCTGTTCAACATCTTCGTCAATGACATAGGCAGTGGGATCGAGTGCCCCCTCAGCAAGCTTGCCGATGACACTGAGTGGTGCGGTCGACATGCCAGAGGGACGGGATGTCATCCAGAGGGACCTGGATGAGCTGGAGAGGTGGGCCCGAGCAAACCTCATGAAGTTCAACAAGGCCAAGTGCAAGGTCCTACACTTGGGTCGGGACAATCCTCGTTATCAATACAGGCTGGGGGATGATGTGATAGAGAGCAGCCCTGCGGAAAAGGACTTGGGGGTACTGGTGGGTGAAAAGCTGGACATGAGCCGACAATGTGCGCTTGCAGCCCAGAAGGCCAATCGCATCCTGGGCTGCATCAAAAGAACCGTGGCCAGCAGATCGAGAGAGGTGATTCTCCCCCTCTACTCTGCTCTCGTGAGACCCCACCTGGAGTACTGTGTCCAGCTCTGGGGCCTCAGCACAGCATGGACCTGTTGGAGCAGGGCCAGAGGAGGGCCACGAAGATGATGAGAGGGCTGGAGCCCCTCTCCTATGAAGACAGGCTGAGAGAGCTGGGGTTGTTCGGCCTGGAGAAGAGAAGGCTCCGGGGAGACCTTATAGCCGCCTTCCAGTACCTGAAGGGGGCCTACAAGAAAGCTGGGAGGGGCTGTTTTGTGAGAACGCTCCTTATCCAATAACCGCGGCTCAGGCAGTGCTCGATACGAAGCACATTTTATTTAAACATTCTTGCAAGAACAGGTGACCTAGCAGGTAGGCACACCTGAGGTCCCAAAATAACTTCTTTTTATTCCCTATCCCCGGCCAAAATTTCCCTCCCCTCTTTCCCCATTGGCTAGGTACTTCAGGGTTTACAGCCTATCCGATTCGCCTAAAACTACTTCCGTTCGCTCCGCCTATGTTTACTTCTCCCCATCACCCCTCCTAAACCCCTTACTTCACCTGTTTCTTTCTTCCCTTTTTTGGTATTATTGCCCAGGGTTGCTGGTCTCAGTTAAACGTTCATCCTCCCGTTAAACTACTGATCTGGCACGGACTGGTTTCTCCTTTGTCTAAGGGATGAGCATTCTTGCATGTCTCCTGATAAGCCTTTGTGTTGTTAATCATTCTCTAGCTACATCATTGCAGACTGGCCAAGTTGTTCCTCTGCAAAAGCAATGCTTAGATTTTTTTACAGTTTGCAAGGGCATGTAGGGATAGGACGAGGGGCAATGGGTTTAAACTAGAGCAGGGTAGGTTTAGATTAGACATTAGGAAGAAGTTCTTTATGGTGAGGGTGGGGAGACACTGGAACAGGTTGCCCAGAGAGGTGGTGGAGGCCCCATCCCTGGAGACATTCAAGGCCAGGCTTGATGAGGCTCTGAGCAACCTGCTCTAGTTGAAGATGTCCCTGCTGACTGCAGGGGGGTTGGACTAGATGACCTTTAAAGGTCCCTTCCAACCCAACGCATTCTATGATTCTATGATCAGTTATTGCTTTCCAGCATAGTGACTGACAAACCCCGATACTCTCTTGCAGATTCTTAGCAGCTCAAAGACTGTATTCCATCTGACATCTTGCTCAGTAGTAAAGATCTTTGTTGTGTGCCTCCAGCTATTTATTAGTTCCATTTCTGCTAAAGGCATATTTTCTTCTACCAAATTACTTAAATGAAAAAAGTTTGCACATTCCTGCTTCTCAAACACAACAGTTGGGAAAATGTCTTCCTCGGTGACAGTATTTGTCTATTAAAAATGTCTTCTCAGAGTTGAAGTAAGAACTCTAGGAATGGATGTTTTATGGTTCATTTAGAAGGATTTTTCTTCCCTCAGTGTCCAGAAATTCTTCCACAAGACACAGGCAGCTAGGGGAGACTGGGCATTGGAGCTATTTGCAAGTGCAGAGCGATGAGCGTTTTCAGCTGCAGAATTCACTGTATATTCATGGCTTGTGGGAAGTTTCCTTATAAAGTCTTGCAAGCTGTGCCATCTGCTAATGCCACCCAGCAGGTGACTGGCATAACACGGCAGTCATGTCTTCTGAAAGAGAAACGACACCTTAAAGTTATTACAATGAAAAAGAAAAGATTCTTAAAGTTGCAAAAGGGTTGTGTTTGAATGTCAGCTCAGGTGTGAAACAGTCATCATTTTGTTGGGAATTTTTATGAGCAGGAAGAGTCATAGACATATGAGGGTCTCCCAGCCCTGCAAATGCCAAATGCGGTAGCCCAGGCTTGCTTCCAATCGCATGGACTGATTGACAGCGAAAATGAATTGACTTCAAGAGCACATCATATCTCATCACTCTGTTCTTGCTCTCGTAGGTTTAGGTTTTTTGTAAGCAAACATGATGCTTTGCTATGGTTTTTGAAGGCAAAAAATACAGCTGAATAATTCAGATCCCATACGTTTATTATTGCATTTCAGAATTGGCCCCATCTATATTTTTGACTGCTGATTTAGACTCCATAGCACCCTTTTGGCTTCACAAGGGTCCCACAAGTTATGAGGCAAAACACGTTGCTTCCTTTTTTTTGTGTTAGCTATAAGCAATTAAGGATGTCCTGCCCCTGCCCCTATTCTTTCCCCAGGGTATTCCTCCATTCCCCCCCAAAAAATCTGCTTTAAAAGCCAGGGTGGGAAAAAAATACCAAGGTCCAAAAGACTACAGGGGACACAATACCTGCACAGGCCTGCGTGGATTTTGGGCAAACGGTGGGAGCTGGGCCCCCTGCTCATCGCTTAACAACAGGAGAGGAGCAGAGTCCATTGCTTGCATATAAATACATAGGCGAGCTCTGTGATAGAGTGCAGGGATACCCTCCCCTACTCCAGCAGCCTCCTAGATGTCCTCTGTCTGCAGAAAAGCCTTGGGGTTTGGGTTTATAAATGCCACCTTCCCCATCTCTGCTGCTTTCTTCTGTCTTGCTATGCTTGATTTTTACTTTGTTCAGTCCATCTTTCATTTTCAATGCTATTTTCCTCTCTTCCCCCTTTTCTTTTTCTAACTAGACATTCCCAAGAATAATGGCCTTAGATACTGTCTACACTGTCTTTTCCAACCTCTATCTATTACTTCGCACGCTTACTGTAGGGAGAATGTGAGCACAAAACATTTGTGGCAAGTCAGGGACTTTCAAAATTGACCCAATCTCCCTCTCCCCATTTTTTAACGATTTACAACTTAATTTTCATATTCCCATTCTGCTAAATGAGCTTTTTAACTTACTTTTTGTTGTCTTTGCTTTCTAATGACTTTCTAATTGCCAAAATTTGTAGAGGAAATTTTGTTTAATAAATCTGATGTTTGCTTGCTCAACACAAGAGGACATTTGCTAATAAGAGGGCATTTAAATAATCATCAACACAGCCCTCAGGAGCAATACAAGAAAACAGGAAACTGCAAGTCACGGTGGATTTGTAATGAAATCTTAGCCTCCATCTGAGTGCACTGTGTGAGAGGAGTACCTGAGCACTACAAAATCAACTGATCAGGGCAACGGAGGCCCTAGTTGCATGAAATAAAATCAGCAGATAAATAGCTTCTCAGTACAAGCTGGGAAAACGAATTAATGAAAAGAGAAGATCTAAAGTGTTGTGCTGCAACCTTTTCCAAGGTAAGGGCATTCACACTGTAGGGCTTCAGAGAAGATGCTGCCCAGGCAGCTCTTGCACACTGTATGGATGCAGTGACAAGAAGAGTCCTATTTCTTGCCCAGACCTGTAAAGTTTTCTCAGATCCTCCCCCTCTCGTGTCAAAAGCATTGTACTTAACGTTCGATGTTCTGGGCTCTTTTTCCATCCATATTTAGTGTCATCTACCAAAATCTTTGCAGACTCTTAGGTTTGCTCTCTTTATATTCTTGGTGAGTCTTAAAACCGAAGATGAAGTATCCTACAGTATCTCTACAGTACATATCTCTACATATCCTACAGCATCTCTCACAAAGACTCATTAACCAATAGCAGCAGGATTCGAATCCCAACATGCCAAAAGTTGCTTGATAACAAAATTTTCTGATTTTCCATTTCTAATATTTTTTGGGACACTGCCACCTACCTCAGAGTCCTTGGCCATTTGCCATGACCCTAAAAGGTGAACTTCCACAAAAATCAGTGGGAGATTAGCATAACAGTCAATGACAGACTTGGCACGTTGCACCTCTAATACTGAATTTGCTTCAAGGGTCGCAAGATTTAATCACTGTTCATATAAACCCCCTTTGGCCATGTAATAGTATATTCCATGACTGGCACAGCATTAAAAATTTGAAATTCATTCCCTACTGAACTACCCATAGCAATTTTTCTATCACTCACCCTTATGCAAGTCAACTTTTGTACCATGGATGTTGTTTCATGACAGCTCTGCAGTTCTTTATAGTCATCACATCAAGTTGTCTCCAGCCTCTAGCCACTTCTGACTACTTTACGGTTTTATTTCCAGTACTAGTTTTTAAACTCCTGCCTCTAAAACTGTATGTGAAACCAATGCAAAGCATGTATTTTTGCATGCAAGGAGGTATTCATTCATTCAAATTCATACATTAATTGTTAGATACTTATTAGTTGGCCTTTGCACACATACACAAATGCTAATTATGAAATCAGAAATAAAGGAAGGTTCAGCAGATGTACACATGAACTCAAATACTGGTCTGAATCTCACTGGCAATTTGACCTTTACCACTCACCAGCTCAAATTCAGAGGCAGAAATGTGCAAAAATAAGAAGAGGGTGTTGGGGAATTTTTATGGTACCCCTTGAGGAGAATTAGACACGTTTGTGCTTAAATATATATATTTTTGAAAAAAACCCACTACATTGGGCAGGGTCCTACCACCATAAGCGGTTCTACAAGGAGTCTGCAAAGATGAGTCGCCAGCTGATGCTTCATAGCCACTTGCACCAGCACCAATCCCATGAGCAGTTGCATGGGGCACCTCAGCCCGGCCAGTGGGCCCATGTCCCAGCCCAGCTCTGCTGCCCAAAGGTGGCCTCTGAGTGCTCCCATTCCAGGATGGCTACAAGACAATGCTTTGGCTCTTCCTTATCTCATCACCAAGGGAAACTTCACTCCCTTGCAGGGAATCCTGCTGTCTCTGGCATCCCTGCTTCCAGCTAGTTTAACCCCTTCTGCAGTTGGGCCTTCTTGCCCTCCGTGCCAGATCATTCCTTGGTCACAAACTACCACTGCTGAGCAGTTATGATTTGAATTTCCCCTTCAAGGGGGAGGCTCTGTTTTCATTCAAAATATGAACAATATGTGACACTACTAAATTTGGGCAGTCATTTAAGCATCGAGAGACTGAATCTATTTCAGTTTTATTTTGGATGAAAGCACAAAGTGTCACTAATCCCAAATGAAACACAGCAGACAAAATTACCATTCATTTGGAGAGATAAAATTGAAAATTTACCAATATTTTTCTACAAACCAAGGACAGTTAATAATTCTACTCTGAACTTTTGCAGCTGAGTCCATATACTGACATCATAGTGCCTAACCCTTAATAAGCAGCAAAGAACTTCTAGAACAACCTTTAAATAAACTATAAACTTGTCAAGTGATCATCCCCAGTCAAAATTGGGGCTGTTAACCAGGATCTCCACCAGGGGCTTTCAGCTGTCATCTGTGGGCTACTCCTGGGAAAGCTGAATACGAAAAGCAAGGCCATAGTCAGACACACACACATATATACATGTGACATTTCCCCAGGGAAATGCCTCTCCGGCACAAAGCAGCAACAAATGAAAGCAGGTCTGGCTCTGCACAGAGTGGCCTGCAAGCCCATTTCCAGCTCACTACCTATTATCCCATATCATTTTACCCTTACTTTCACAAAGGTCCTTGCTATACCTTCCCTTCTGATTCCATAGAAAAAAATACATCTGATGCCTTTCACTGTCCCTGGCAGCATGGAGATGAAGGATGACCTGGGGAACTACAGGCCAGTCAGTCTCACCTCTATGCCTGTCAAGATCATGGAGCACAGGGAAAATAAGGAGGTGATTGGTGACAGCCAACATGGCTTCACCAAGGACAAGTCATGCCTGACAAATTTGGTGGCCTCCTACGATGGAGTTACAGCATAGGTAGATTTCTTCCAAACAGGATATTTCCAGAAGTCTTTAGATAGGATTTTGACCTACTTTCCATAAACTAGAAGTGCGTAAAATCTAGCTACCCAATCACTTCTGTGCAACCTGGAAGTTTCTTCCTTTCTTCCTCTGACACGGAATCATGGAATCACGGAATCACGGAATCTTCAGAGTTGGAAGGGACCTCTAGAGATCATCTAGTCCAACTCCCCTGCTAGAGCAGGATTGCCTAAAGCACATCCCTCAGGGCTGCATCCAGGCGGGTCTTGAAAATCTCCAGAGAAGGGGACTCCACACCCTCCCTGGGCAGCCTGTTCCAGTGCTCTGTCACCCTCACCGTAAAGAAGTTTTTCCGTGTATTTGAACGGAACTTCCTATGTTCTAGCTTGTGCCCATTGCCCCTCGTCCTGTCACTGGGAACCACTGAAAAGAGCCTGGCTCCGTCCTCCTTAAACCCACCCTTTAGATACTTGTAAACATTAATCAGGTCCCCCCTCAACCTTCTCTTCTCCAGGCTAAAGAGTCCCAGCTCTTTCAGCCTTTCCTCATAAGGGAGATGCTCCAGTCCCATAATCATCTTGGTTGCCCTACGCTGGACTCGCTCCAGTAGTTCCCTGTTCCTCTTGAACTGGGTAGCCCAGAGCTGGACACAGTACTCCAGTTGTGGCCTCACCAGTGCAGAGCAGAGGGGGAGAATGACCTCCCTCGACCTACTGGCCACAGTCTTCCCTATGCAGCCCAGGATGCCATTGGCCTTCTTGGCGACAAGGGCACACTGCTGGCTCATGGATAATTTGCTGTCTACTAGGACCCCCAGGTCCTTCTCCTCAGAGCTGCTTCCCAGCATGTCCGCCCCTAACCTATACTGGTGCTTAGCATTCTTCCTTCCCAGGTGCAGGACCTTACACTTGCTTTTGTTGAACCTCATTAGGTTCTTCTCTGCCCAGCTCTCCAGCCTGTCCAGGTCACGCTGGATGGCAGCACGGCCCTCTGGAGTGTCGGCCACCCCTCCCAGCTTGGTATCATCAGCAAACTTGCTGAGGATACACTCTGTCCCCTCATCTAGGTCATTAATGAATATATTGAACAAAATATATTGGACACGTCACAAAAATGTTCTGTACAACGTGTAGAGATATGCTGTAAAATTCTGGTAGAGTTAATTTAAAACAACCCCAGATCTTCTACACAAGTCTCAGATTCTCCCACTTCATCTGTAGTTTAATAAGTCGCAGACTCTTGCCAGTTTGTGAAATGCTGTTGCTGCTTTCTGTTCCCACACTGTGGTACTTCATTTCTGTTTGATAAAACTCTTCCCATGGGAGGCTTTCCTTCATTCCAGCTGAGCATCTGAGTATCGACCTGAGCATTAAGCCTGTGCTACTCTTACAAAATTGTTGACAGTTTTAATAAATGAGGGTAGTTATTTGTTTCTCAAGCAGTTGACATAGGACCATGTTACTAATATCAGCAAGTAGAGACCTTTCTGAAGTTTTATATGGGATGGGAGCTGTCGCGTTAAAAGGAATGTAGTTTCAATATTTGTCAGAGTCCCAGGACTTTCACTGATTTGTCTATCAATCAGAGTCCCAGCAAAGGACTTTCACTGAATCAGATTCACAAAAATCGAAATTAGTTATTTTGTTGAGAGCGACAGTCGCAGATTCGAGATTGCTATTGATAAATTCGCTAACTACAATAGCGCTACTAATTAAGGTTAATATTGCTAGCAAAAATAATAATAATACAACAAGCTGGGGGTAACATTCCCCAGAGGGTGAAAGGCGCAGCACTTACCCAGAAAGGCGTCCCTGCCTGGGGTGGAGGAAGAGAACACTCTGGACAGCTGGTCCGTCGGGTATCAAGTTTCTTCTCTCCCAATTTAACAGTCATTTTCTCCATCCTTTTATCCCCAAAGTTATGAGGTTTCCCTCCCCTAGGTGATGTGTAGTATGATTTGGGTGGAGAGACGAGTGCTCTAGTCATACATGTTTAGCATGAGCTCTATAATCTTCATTAGCATATACAGGGGTGTCAACTTTAATATGCATTTCACAGGTAATGAGGCAAAGGTCAGTCATCGGGCATGGGAGCCTTTTGAAGAAACAAAGAGCTACACAAGTTCCTGTTATCTTGATTTTACTGTCTTTGCTGACGAAAAGTAGGGCTGTCCTGTCTACACAAGGCTCCCTCCTTATCTTCATCCAGTGATAGCCAGATGAGTCCCCACCCCCTGGGTTGCACGAGAGATAGCAAAGCCAGTCTTAATTGTTCTCCTTCTTCCACAGGAGCCCTCGTAGGGGCTCGTACCCTACCCAGCACCCACCCTGTAAGATAAGCAGTAACACTTGTTGATGCCAAGGAGTTGAAGAGGGAGGCAGTCACACATGCAACTCTAAACAGGCACGTGTACATGGTGCAGACCACTACACTTGCCTCTGGAAATCAATCTCAAGTTGCACGAAACCATGCAACCACTGGAGCTGGGCGTCTGGCCCACGGGAGCATAGGATATAAGTAACCACCATCAGTGCTGGTCAGCGAGAGTTGCAACTCCACAGATCAAATCCCTCCCAGCTACACAGATACACGACGTGTGTGTGTGTGTGTGTGTGTGTGTGTGTGTGTCCGACACCATGAATGGTGCGTGAATGCACGGGCAGCAGCTTCTCCTTCAACAGTTCTTCTTTGCACACACTCCAACACCTCAGTGTCTTTCTTATAGTGAGGGGCCCAAAACTGAACACAGTACTCGAGGTGAGTCTTCACCAGTGCCAAGTGCAGTGGGACAATCACTTCCCTAGTCCTGCTGGCCACACTATACAAGCCAGGATGCTGTTGGCCTTATTGGCCTCCTGGGCACACTGCTGGCTCATATTCATCTGGCTGTCGACCAACACCCCCAGGTACTTTTTCGCTGGGCAGCTTTCCAGCCACTCTTCCCCAGGCCTGTAGCATTGCATGGGGGTTGTTGTGACCCAAGTGCAGGACCCAGCACTTGGCCTTGTTAACCTCATACTGTTGGCCTCGGCCCATTGATCCAGCCTGTCCAGATGCCTCCGCAGAGCCTTTCTACCCTCAATCAGATCAACACTCCCGCCCAACTTGGTGTCATCTGCGAACTTACTGAGGGTGTACTCGATCCTGGTGTCCAGATCACTGATAAAGATATTAAAGAGAACTGGTCCCAATACTGAGCCCTGGGGAACACCACTTGTGACTGGCCGTCAACTGGATTTAACTCCATTCACCATCACTCTTTGGGCCTGGACATCCAGACAGTTTTTCACCCAGTGAAGCGTACACCCATCCAAGCCACGAGCAGCCAGTTTATCCAGGAGAATGCTGTCAAAAGCTTTACTAATGTCCAGGTAAACAACATCCACAGCCTTTCCTTCATCCACTAAGGGGGTCACCTTGTCATAGAAGGAGATCAGGTTTGTCAAGGAGGACCTGCCTTTCATGAACCCATGCTGACTGGGCCTGATCGCCTGGTTGTCCTGTACGTGCTGTGTGATGGCACCGAGGTCAGACTGACAGGCCTGTAGTACCCGGAGCCTCCTTCTGGCTCTTCTTGTGGATGGGCATCACATTTGCTAACCTCCAGTCATCTGGGACCTCCCCGGTTAGCCAGGACTGCTGGTAAATGATGGAAAGTGGCTTGGTGAGCACTTTACCAGCTCCCTCAGTACCCTTGGGTGGAAGGGTACTTACACAGAAGCTGAGAGGGAGCATAAACAGGACAAGCTGGCCAAAGGAATAGTCCATACCATACCATAGACGTCATGCTCAGTATATAATTGGGGATTGGCCGGGGGACAAGAATCCACAATCACTGCTCGGGACACACTGGGCAATCGATCATCAGGTGGTGAGCAATTGTATTGCATTACTTATTTTGTATATTCTTCTACTGTTATTATTATTAATATTTTTTCTGTTACTGTTCTATTAAACTGTCTTTAACTCAACCCACTTCTCAATCCACTAGTTTTTTTTCCTTTTCCTCCTTCTTCTACCTACCCTATTGGAGTTGGGGGGAGGGAGTGAACAGCTGCATGGTCCTGCATGGAGTAAAAATATGACACTCCTTCACTACCCTTCAGTGGATACCATCCGTCCACATAGACTTGTGTGTGTCTAAGTGGTTTAGCAGGTCGCTAACCATTTCCCCTTGGGTTATGGGCTGCGTCAAGAGAAGCATGGCCAGCAGGTCAAGGGAGGTGATTCTCCCCCTCTAATCTGCTCTGGTGAGACCTCACCTGGAGTACTGTGTCCAGCTCTGGAGTCCCCAACATAAGAAGGACATGGACCTGTTGGAGGGGGTCTAGAGGAGGGCCTCGAAGATGATCAAAGGGCTGGAGCACCTCTCCTATGAGGACAGGCTAAGAGCATTGGGGTTGTTCAGCCTGGAGAAGAGAAGTCTCTGGAGAGGCGTTATAGCAGCTTTCTAGTACCTGAAGAGGGCCTACAAGACAGCTGGTGAGGAACTTTTTACAAGGGTATGTAGTGATAGGACGAGGGGTAATTGCTTCAAACTGAAAGAGGATAGATTTAGATTAGGTATTAGGAAGAAAATTTTCACTATGAGGGTGGTGAGGCACTAGAACAGGTTGTCCAGGGAAGTTGTAGATGCCCCATCCCTGGAAGTGTTCAAGGCCAGGTTGGATGGGGATTTGAGCAACCTGGTATAGTGGGAGGTGTCCCTGCCCAGGGCAGGGGGGTAGGAACTGGATGATCTTTAAGGTCCCTTCCAACCCAAACCATTCTATGATTCTGTGGGGGCTTCATTCAGCTTCCCTTCCCTGTCTTCCAGCTCAGAGGGACGGGTACCCTGAGAACAACTGGTCTTACTATTAAAGACTGAGGCAAAGAAGGCATTAAGTACCTCAGCCTTTTCCTCATTCTTTGTCACTATGTTTCCCCCCGCATCCAATAAAGGGTGGAGATTCTCCTTAGCCCTCCTTTTATTGCTCATGTATTTATAGAAACAGGTTTTTTTGTACTTTACGACAGTAGCCAGATTAAGTTCTAGTTGGGCTTTGGCCCTTCTAATTTTCTCCCTGCATAGCCTCACAACATCCTTGTAGTCCTCCTGAGTTGCCTGCCCCTCCTTCCATAGGCCATAACTTTCCTTTTTTTCCTGAGTTCCAGCCAAAGTTCTCTGTTCAGCCAGGCTGGTCTTCTTTCCTGTCGTCTCATCTTTTGGCACATGGGGATGGCCTGCTCCTGCACCTTGAACATTTCCTTCTTGAAGAATGTCCAGCCTTTATGGTCTCCTTTGCCCTTCAGGACTGCCTCCCAAGGGACTCTGTCAAGCAAGACCCTAAACAGGCCAAAGCCTGCCCTCTGGAAGTCCATGGTGGCAGTTCTGCTGACCCCCCTCATTGCTTCTCTGAGAATCGAAAACTCTGTCATTTCATGACCACTATGCCCAAGATGGCCTCCAGCCATCACATCCCCCACAAGTCCTTCTCTGTTTGCAAACAACAGGTCCAGTGGGGCACCTCCCCTAGTTGACTCCCTCACCAGCTATGTCAGGAAGTTATCTTCCACATCCCCAGGAACCTCCTAGACTGTTCCCTCTCTGCTGTATTGTATTTCCAGCAGACATCTGGAAAGTTGAAGTCCTTCACAAGTACAAGGGCTAGCATTTATGAGACTTCTCCCAGCTGCTTATAGAATATTTCATCTGCCTCTTCATCCTGGTCGGGTGATCTGTAACAGACTCCCACCATGATATCTGCCTTGTTGACCCTTCCTCTGATTCTTACCCATAAACATTCGACCCTTTCATCAGCATCATCAAGCTCTAGACAGCCAAAACACTCCCTTACACACAGGGCTACCCCACTGCCTCTCCTTCCTTGCCCGTCCCTTCTGAAGAGTTTATAGCCATCCATTGCAGCACTCCAGTTGTGAGAGTCATCCCACCATGTTTCTGTGATGGTGACTATATCATAGTTTTCCAGCTGCACAATCGCTTTGAGCTCCTCCTGTTTGTTGCCCATGTTGTGTGCATTGGTGTAAATGCACTTCAGTTGGGCTATTAGTCCTGTCACCTCTTTGCTGGGAGAAGCCCTAATTCCTACCTGACCATTCCCAGGTGCTTCCGTGATTTCTAACAGATCAATAACCCTTGCATCTTTGCTTCCACATAGCTCTCCATCCCCTACCTCCCCTGAGATGGCAGACTGAAGGACCTCGCTAGCACAGCATCCCTCAAACATTGGCATGCTGACCTCAGGCTTATCTCTGGTGAGTCTGGTGTTATCCCTTCTTCCCCTTTCAAATCTAGTTTAAAGCTCTTTCAATGAGCCCTGCCAACTCCCATGCAAAGATCCTATTCCCCCTTTGAGAGGGGTGTACCTCATCAGTCGCCAGCAGGCCTGGTGGCATGTAGAGTGATCTGTGATCAAAATCCCCAAAATTCTGCTGGTGACACCAGGCTCGGAGCCAGGTATTGATCTGCTGGCTCTTCCTGTTCCTTCCCTCATCATTCCCTGCAACTGGAAGGATAGAGGAGAACGCTACTTGTGCTCCTGAGCCCTTAACCAGTTGTTCCAAGGCCCGGAAGTCTCTCTTGATTGCCCTTGGACGACTTCTTGCATCTTCATTGCTGCTTACCTGAAAAATCAATAATGGATAATAATCTGAGGGCTGTACCAGAGTAGGAAGCTTTCTCTTCACGTCTTTAACCCGGGTCCCAGGGAGGCAGCAGACTTCCCTAAGAAGTGGGTCTGGTCGGCATATCTGGCCCTCTGTTCCCCTCAGGAGAGAGTCTCCTATGACAGTGACCCATCTTTTTTTCTTTATGGAAGCAGTTTTGACGCAGGGCGTAGGCTGACTTAACCTTGGCGACACCTCTTACCTAGATGAACCATTGTCCTCGCCATTGTTCAGTTCCACTTGCAGAGCCTCATACGTAGTATGCAAGGGCATCTGTGAAGGTTGGGTAGTCACGGAGGAGATGTGCCTGCTGCACTGGGCAGGAACTTGTTGCCATTGCCCTTAAATCACCACATTCAGGCAGGTGGAGGATAGGTAATCCTCCGTATCATGCATCCTTGTCTGCCTGTGTGGCCTGTCTCATAGAAGGTAGGGTGTAGTTCCAGTAGTCTGTCTCTCTTGTACTCCCTGATACTCCTCAACTTAGTCACCTCCTCCCAGAGCTCCATCACTAGATGGAGGAGTTCCTCCACCTGGGCGCACCTCCCACAGGTGTGCTCACTGCTGCCGTCCAATACTGGCATAAGAGTAGGGTCACCCTGCAGCCTGATACCTGGGTGTCAGCATCTTCCCATAGGAGCTCTGTCTGGAAGCTGTGTCAGTTGTGGTGTGTGCAGAGTTTAGAGTGGACATAGCCTTCTGCCAGGTGGATACCATTGCTCCCTGGTCCAGTCGGCAGAGCTACAGCACCCTTGCTGATGCACCACACTGTTTGCCTGCCCTGGTCCCTAGCACTCCCCAAGGGTTTCTTTTATACATGTGGGGGGGCTTGGCTGCCATGTCTCCTGGCCCTGCCCAGTTCTCATCAGCCACTGTCTTGCGAGCTTCGGGCTCCTAGCTGCGCTCTCGGCTCCCCGTGAGGTTTTCCTGATTCAGGAATCTCCCCTGTGCACTGCACTAGAGCACTCACTGTGGATTGTGCCAGAACCGGAGCTGCTCACCTCAGTGATGTAGCTTTATTGTATATCATCTCTGACACAGCCCCTTTAACATGTACTTACTGAAAATGAGATGTTTTCTCATGCTGCTGAGGGATACAGAAATGAGAACAACAAAAAGAAGCCATATCATGGTACATCATGGTAATGTTTTACAACACAAGAGATAAAGTAATCTTCAGCATTTATTTTTCAGTTTCTAAATAAAGATTAGTTCTTATGTAGCATTTAAATAGTCATTGATCTTTTGAGAAAAAGCCCATATAGTAGGTAATCATGATTAAAGGAAAGGGAAAACTTACAAATACGTACATACACAAAGACAAGAAATGTCAACACCACTTTACCACTTTTGTATTTTATTGTGGAACTGAATTTGTTTCCTTTACATCAAATATCCTCAATGGAAGAGGGGACATTGCACACAAATATCATAAAAGCACTACATATTACTTTCACTGGAAACTAATTTTCTACATTAGATATGACTGAATAGAAGTGATGCAGGATTATAAGACATAATACCATACACAGCTGCAGACTGACACAAACACCATTCAGAACAAAGAGAGAGGAGGTGTGTGAAGTGCTTCTCAGCCAGCAACAAGACTGTTTCTTTCCATAGTTTGGATGATGATGGCTGCATGCAAATGCGTGAAAGCATATTTCAGATTTCCTCTTTTACAGTTGTGATTACAGCCCAGTCTTGAAGAGGCAGCTCTGCCATCTGGAGCTCCTAGCTAGTCTAGTGCAGAGAAGCTTTTCTTTTTCTTCTTTTTTTTTTCTTTCAATATTTTTACGCCATTGTTTTATTTAGTTACTTATTTTTTTAGATTTTTTGTAAAGTCACAACAGACTTTTTTGTTTTTTTTATTTTAAATAGCAAACATTTTTAGACCAGGTGAACAATATAATTGCATTCTAAGGAATGCTTACCCCTAGTTGCTTTTAGTGTTTTGTTCAATTAAGTGAAAAGATGAAAGCTTGCAGTTTCTTACATGTGTAAACATTATACTTTTTCCTTTTCTATTAAATCCAGACCAACAAAATTAATATTTCTCTCAAAACATTACTGAGCAAGAACCTCTTGCTACAGATGAACAAAGAAAAGCATGTGTCAGAAATGTCCTAAATGCACAGTAAGTGCTCTTTGGAGCTGACTTGCTTGTGGTGGGAGGGATTGAAAATTCAATTAACAAATTGATTAAATCTTAGTAAATGAGTACCAGAATTCTCCTAAAATGCATAAGCTATCACAGATAATTAAAAAAACCCCATTCATATACACAGTTAGCTCCATTTACCACAATATGTAAGATAATAATAAAAAAATCAAAAGTGAATTCTATGAAAGATGGGGTGAAAAGTAGAGGTCAATGAAGTCAGGCCCACCACAGGACTTTGAAAAGGTATGCAAGAGAGGCCCTGTCTAAGTTCAGGGGTGGGGTGTGATCTCTAAAGTTAATTCTTCATTGAATTTTATGAAGCAGTATAGTAATAGCATAAAGATCATGACTGGGGATGCTGTTATGGGTAATATCATCATTTAAATGGAGTGTCCTATTGAATCTTTATAATTAATCAATAATGAACCATGCTCCTAGAAATCTATGCTGATCAACAGCACTTATTGTTAATGTACACGGTACATTTTGATGACTGTTACTAAACTAATTGTGTAGTATTATGATTAGCACAGTTAGATTAGTTCCACAGGCAGGAAAGACATTAAGGGCAAGAGAAGCCAATGGAGGAGTTCATTGCTGTGTTACACCCAGGCATGATTACCATTTAAAAAGGAATGGATGGAACAAGCATTACAATACCTCAGAATAGCCAGACAGGGTTTTTAATATTCTTGTAGCAGCAAAAAATAAATGAATATTTTAAGATCAGCTGTAACTGCCAATTATTTTTTTTTTACTGTATTATTATTTTTAAAGTAAAACAAATGCTTGAGCCATCACAAACTTACTTGAGGAGATTTAAGGCTTGATTCTAATTTCATTTACAGTAGGACCAAATGACTGTAACTTCCCTGATTGTAGTGAAATTGCTCTTGATTCACAAGAGTAAGTGGCATAAGCGAGATTAGTCTCAGGATCACTGGTGTACTTAGATTTTCTACCAAAGCAGAGGTAGAAACTATTATTTCAGATATTGTCAGAAAATCAGAAAATCTGTTCCCACCCACTCAAAAAGTTTGAAATATGACCCGTATAAGAAAGTAGACAAAGCAGAATTGTAGAAATAGTACAACTATTCTGCCAAACATCTTGCTTCTAACTTTGAAGACTATGTATTACAAAAGCAATTTTAAGTGAATGATTACGAACCCAGCAAACATGCTTGTTTTCACAATACATTTCCATCTGCCTTTTCTGCTTCATTCTGAGTTATTCTTAACAACTTAAAAGGTATAGCAAACAGTATTGCTAGAGATACCTAAAAAAAAGAAGACATGAAAAATAAATAAAAAAACCCCAACAATCGACAAACAGTAATTCACAGCATTAAATAGGCCTCAGGACCTCACATTTAAAGGGCCCTAAACCAGTATAAAAAACCCCTCATAAAAGTTAGGATTGCAAGCATATACCTATTAAACAAAAATATCCTAACACTGTAAAATTGAAATAAATTATAAGTAAAGAAAATAAAATGAGGACACAGTTCACTACATTGTGAAACTTAATACCAGCCATAATGGTGAATCATACAGACCATCACATATCCTCACTTTGGAAGCCTTTACAGCTTCTTTAAATTCATATTTGCAAACCTTCTACAATGTAACAAGATTTTTTTATTGGGATAAAACTTCTGAGACTAAAATATCCAAACTGTCTTAAATGATGGAACTGTTCCACATGCTGTTCTGCTGCAAGCAGTCTAGAGAAGAAAAGGAAGGGGGAAAGGATGAGAGAGAGGAAGAAGGGAAGGATCTTATTTTAGCTTATTGCTTATTCTATCTTTTTTCAAGATCTTGTCAGGATTGAGATGAGAAGGTAGACTACACCCTTGTAAATATTAGACAATCAACATTTCAAATACCATTTTCTGTCATCATCAATTGGTTAATTTTACCGTCAGGGTGCCCCTCCCCCCCGCCCCCCAAAAAGTATTGACAGTTGACTATTTTCAATAAATTTTACTTCAATATCCATTCTCACTAGAACCTTAAACAACATTATTAATTTATCTTACAAAACTACCAAATAAAATTGCCTTCACCTGAAAAATTTTTCTTTGCATTTTCCTGTAAATGAAAACTTTTGTTAAAAATCTATTAAAAGTTCAAACAGCACTAAAAAAAAAGGTTTCTGTACATTTGTTCCCATATTTACTATTAAATTAAACAAATAAAATAAGGTAAGACAAAGGACAGTTGAATACTGTACAGACTCGCAGGTAACCTTTTTCATCATCCTGAATGTTTCACTAAGATTTGCAACTCTAATACTGGACACCACTTCAATCTTGCTTCCACAGTACAAAAGAAGATTTCCAAAAAATGCTCATCTTGCTTTGTTGAGCTGTCCTGGTGCATCAATGAATCGTTCACAGAATTAACATATGTAATTCATAGCATCAGGCTGTTTGACCAGTCAGATAGGTTTCTAGTACACACATGCACACTCACACTTCTTTACTGGTGTAACTATGAGCCTACACAGATGTTTTATAAATTTGCTGTCTCAACCTTAAAAAATACATGCACCAAGTTTCTTTGTACATTCAAGTCACTGTCTAAGGCAAATTGTCTACTGTACGTACTCCCAACTGCTTTGGTATTTTGCTTCAGTTAATTGACAGTGGACATGTGTGTTTAAGCATGTGGGCTGGTCAATTCAGACTGGAGTGAGTGGATTTTTACTGGGAGCATGCCTTAGACCAACAATTCTGCATGTTGAAAGAAAGGTTTTAGAATTCTGAATGGGGTTCAGACTATGTGCATATTTGGCCTATGATTATTATGGTATGTCAGTATGCAGTGTTCAAATAAAGTGGAAAACTGCTAATGAGTGTTTAGGTTGCACGTCCCTTCCTAGCCACATTCTGCTGCTTCTTATTTTCCAGCTAACTCAGTTCTGTAAAGTAAGGACCTCCTTTGCAATAGCTCAGATATTGATACAAATTTAAAACCTTTTCATGTGAGTGCATAAACAAACTGCAGTAAGTGACACAGCTATTGCCATGAGACTACCAGAGATCAAATTATTTATTACTTCCTCCTCCTACCCCTCTCTCTCTTTCTCTTTATTTGTGTTTCTTTAGAGGGCAAATGCCTCTACCTGGCAGAAGTCAGTTGGGGTTGCTAGTACATGGTTTCCAAACGTACAGCGAGGTGAAACTGCATCTGTATTTTCACAGTAATTTGAACCCTACTATGGGAATGCTGTTATTTCCCTTAGCAATCAGCAAAGACTGAAAAATATTAACAACTTGCATCACCATGATACAGTATAGCATTTTGCAGGTATAGAGTTCAGCAGTTGCAATAGATGGGTTGAATTTTTAGAAAAGGTGTTTTCAAACTGAAGACTCTGGAAACAAAGTTAAATCTTGTGGTGCATGGTCTTGTTCTTACAGTTCAATCTTGCATGCAGGAAAAGATTCATCTTGCATAACAACAGTGCTGCTGCTTGCCAAAACCATGATGTTGAGTTCCTGCTGTTTCTCATGGGTCTCTTGGTACCATTCCCTCATCACTTCTGAATCATGGGTTGGGATTAAGGTCACCTGCAACGCAAAACAGGAGAACTCCTGAGGAATGGACAACAGAAACAACTGATAAGAAAAACATCTTTGTAAGAAGTCCTGGCCAATAAGCATGATTCCTTTTTGGAAATAGTGGATCTTTATGTGATAAATACTTAAATAAATGGATGTATAAAAGGAAATAAACAAACATGTAGATAAGATAAAATGACTGTAAAGAAGCAGTTTATCAAAATAAAACCTCGGTTCTCTAAGGTGCTGAGATGACACTTTCCAGAGAAGTAGCAATCTGTAGTCTGCACTGATAGCTCTTCAGATTATGGCCAAATATTTTGTTTACTTATTTATTATGTTGGAAAGGCACATGAAGTTTCCAAGTGTACATGGTTACCATATAAACCATGAAACATTCACTTTTCTTTCCTACTTACAAACTGCAAGGTTTCCAAACTTGGATCATATATGGTATAACAACAAGATGAAATAGCCAAATGGCCCTGTAAACCAGTTCCCAACTATTTTATTCTCCAGAGACAGGTCAGAAGGGACAGAAACGGGGGAGCAGCTGAGTATGGTACAGCTCTATGCTTCACTTGGGTGTCCTCTCACATCCCTGGTGAAACAAGATGCCCAGGCTGGGAACTCCTGTCCCCAGCAGTCACCGCCCACTCCAGAGGCACTCTGGCTTCCTGTAGTTGCTTCCCAGAGAAGATTAAATTTCCAGGTAGAAATACTAGTGAAGAGCCTACCTGCATGTTACTCTCCCACTGTGTCTTGCCCTCCAGCAGGGAGTCCAGAACAGCCCTGCTTGGCTCCTCGGCTGCAGAATTGTTCCCACTCACCACATAGTAGGATGACCGCACCCTCTTGAAAAACTCAACATCAACATTCTTACTATTGCTGTGGTTGGGAATGTACACCAGATCTAAATACACCGGAGGTCCTGGAGGCACCACTGTAGATTTTGCTGACTTACTATTCCCAGGTCCTTTGGAAATCAAACAACAAAAGAATATATCACAGGCTGGTTAAAAACATGCATTTATTAATTACCATATATTCTTAAAATTGCTACTGTTGGTTAAGCATTACATAGTTACAGTTGTACTTCTGTGTCCCTGAAACAATTATGGAATTACCCTCCTACATCTAATGACACATTCCAGCTTTGTTGTATGCCAATTACGATTGCACTGGGAGGAAAAAAATGAAATAAAATAACTAACTATATAATACAATAAAAACTCACTACCACATAACCAACATTTGACCGAACCTTTCCCAGTAATATACTACTATTATCCAACAATTACTACGCAGGGCTGTGATTACTGAATTACCATTCAATAAATGGCAGTATTATTTTCCAAGTTAAGAAGTACAGCTTTTTGAAAGTCTCAGGTATGCATGATTATAAAAGCTAGGGTCACACAGGGAGCCATGGTCCTGAGATGTGGGGTATCAGCACATATCAAGACATAGTAGCTGTTGATATGCTCAGACTATCTTACAGGTGCATCAGGAAGCTACTACATGTGAGCAGAAAGAGGGGCAAAGAGGAACTTGGAAGAACAGAGAAACTTCCTAAAGCAATTATTTCAGGAAACTGAGAACAAGTGTTTGCCTGCTGGATCCTTATTTGCATACACAAACTAGCCACTTATCAAAAAAAAGTAGAGGGAAGCATGCTTTTGCTGCTATACATAGTGTAGTTTCTGTTCTAAGAAGAGGTTCAGTCAAAAAGAAGTTCAAAGTTTAAGCACTCTCATTAAAAATACTATCAAAAAAAGCTGCTTTTGCTACACACTGGATCATGGTCTGAACTGACAATCAGGATTCAACCAACAATTGTATCCAGATGATCACCATTTATGTTTTATTGGTCTTCTCATGATGTTACAGAGGATGAAGTTTTGGTAAACTAAATTATCTGAGCAATACACTCTATTTAGGAACACATATTGTAAAGCCAGAAAAGTTCAATACAACTGTCTAGTGTGATCTGCCATTCATCATCGGGCAATATGCCCAATAAGCATCATAATATGATAAGATTTCCTGAGTCAGAGAGTTTGTAATTATTGGGTATGTTACAAAATCTTTTATTATCTTTCATCATAAAAAATCTGTGATACATCTTTCTGAATTGTGGATACCAACACTGGATAAAATATTAGACATTACATTTTACGCTTAAATGTCATTATCAAATAGAGCCTTGGCTTCAGCTCTAGTGTATACCTGAGAAGTATGCTTCAAGGAAGAAGAATCTATAAACTAAGGTGCTGGAGAAATGTATAGCATAAGGAACTGTACTGCTGCTTTGAAAAGCATCTACTAACAGACATGCAAACAATGGTGTAAGAAAGGAACAGCAGACCACTTAAAATGGGAAAGCTACAGATAGCTGAATTCTGGTTTGCTTGTACTGAATCCTAGACCTGCTCCTTGTAAAAAGCTTTCAATAGAACATCAGTCCTGACAACAGCAAAATCAAAGTATCCCCAAAACACTCTCTAACAAGATCTGCCAGAAACAACGTATTAGCACAATGCCTCCTTCAGTAATCTAATTCATATTTTATTACTACTTAGAATACACAACAGTCATTCAAAATGACATTAATTTTCTGTATGTTTAGTCATCACTAAGGGCATAAGACTTTAACTGGATTATGTGATATACATGCTCAGCTCACTGAAAGTGCTCTTACTACTGTTACCATTTTTTTAAAATATGCTTTTAAAAATTAATCCAGCAAAGTAATAAAAGCATCCAACATCTGATAGTATGTTTGCCTCTCACAATATTAAATTGCATTATTTTATGTTAAGAGCATTGTGCTTACATGATTCTTACAATGAATAAAGTGGTTCACTACTGATTTCCCTTCACCTACAAAAGTGGTACTTTTAATTCTATTAGTTGGTTAACCATTCAGACAGCTAGTATGAAGTTCTTTATATTTGATGTACTCTCTCTAATTTTTTACATCTGAGCAAACTGACACATCAAGTTTCTCAGATTGCAAAAGTTAATTCAGTGAATTTCATTCATTTAAATGTGGCTTTAACATGCCAAATTTATATTTAAAACATGGACTTTCTTTGGGGGTTTGCTACAATCCACATTCTCAGATGATATAAAGGCAACCTAACTTCACTGCAACAACTAAGAAAATCTTAACATTAGGGAACTCTTATCTATCTTTACCTATGGTTGCAGTCTTTGCTGACTTGGACATTGTTGTATTTGCTGCATTCTTGGTGTCCTTATCTTTTTCTTCCACTCGAGACTTTACTTCTGGATTAGAGATACTTTTGGTTGCCTTCTCCACAGACTCCTTCTTTTTTGGTGAAGCTGTTTTAGAAATTTTGTCTAAAGATTCTTTTACAGCTGGTTTTGGTGAAGCCACTTGTTTTGATTTACCATCACTTTTTTTAACAGGAGAAGACGACTTGGTCTTAGTACCCTGCTTTTTTGTCTTTGTCTTTTCTTTGAGGTCCTTCTTCAAAGGTTTACCCAAATTCTGATTGGTGGGCAAAGTCTCTGGATCAACCATGGAGACATCAGGGTGCCTAGGGGAAGGGCTGTGATCATGCATCGGGACAGGTGGCGGGTCAATTTGTTTGTATGTAATTGTCTTGTCTGTTGGAATGGTTTCTGACTCATCTTCTGAGTCAATGTTAGCATCTGCAGTGATGGAAGGGCATTCCTCAGTCTCAGGGGGAACATCCGAATCAGTCTGAGATGGGACAGACTCGCTCATGGACATGGGAGGGGTTTCGTCACACTGCCGCCCTTGCTGCTTTCCCCCAGAAGGTGGCTGGGCTCCCCCAGATTGAGTTAATGGTTTCTCTTGATCTTGAGACTGTTCTTCACTTGCAAACCACTCAAGGGGATTTGGGTTGATAAATGAGGGCGAAAGTTCTGTTTTAGGATGTTTATATTCGCAGGAGGACACAAGGCATAAATCAACATCTTGACAGGATTCTGCTAATGATTTTCCTGTAGTAAAATGTGCACTTGCTTCATAGGAATAGCTAGTAGCTTCAGATGACCTGGTAGTTTTCCCAGTTGTCTCAAATGAGTAATCTGTGGCTTCAGGTGATCTGGTGGCTTTCCCTGTTGTCTCACAGGAGTAATCTATAGCATTGGGTGATCTGGTAGCTTTCCCAGTTATCTCATAGGAATAATCTGTGACTCCTGGTGACCTTGTGGTTTTCCCTGTCATCTCATAAAAATAATCTGTGGCCTCAGGTGACCTAGTTGCTTTCCCTGTTATCTCATAGGAATAATCTGAGGCCTGAGGTGATCTAGATTTTGCAACTTCCTCATAGAAGCAGCTAATATCCTCTGGTGACCTAGCAGTTTTCTCTGTGGCCTTGTAAGAATAACTAAGTTCTTCCGGTGACTTGTTGCTTTTCTCTGAATCTTCTTTTTCTGGGCTGATTAAAGGTTCTGGACTGTGCTTTGTTAGGGGATCCTGGTAACCAAATGCTTTGACAGAGGACGCTTGCAGTGACAACGAAGATGTGTGACTAGCTGACACTGCTGCTGTGACTGCAGGGAGTGAATCTAGAAAACTAGGAGAGTACAGAGGAGAAGATTCCCTTGGAGTTAATGGAGATAGGTCAGATTTTGGTGACAGCTTTTCTCCTAGGCTCTGCACCTTTTCTGAGGTAAAAGAAGAATGTAGCGACATATCTCTAGGTGGAACAGCACCTGAAAAAGTTTCTTCTGGCAGTGGCGAAGCTAACTGGGAAGGTGTATGAGCTGATGAAGTTGAGGATGAAGCTTCAATTTGAGAAACTGAAATAATTTCTGAAATATCCTTCTTCTGAGAGTAAGATGAGTGCTCCACAGGGGAAATCTTCTGTGTAAAAATAGCCTCCTGTATATCTGAAGGGCTATAATCTACTTCTGTCGGTCCATTTTCAGATATATGGTGTATACTAGTGCCTACAGTAGGATAGTCTGGAGATTGCCTACTAAAGTCCATTGCTAAAGACTTCTCAGGGGACTCCTGACCAAATTCTACTGACACAGTTGACTGCTCAGGAGATCTGCGATCGTGCACTGGGGTTCTTGATTTTGCAGTTTTTGGTGAGAAATCTGGTGGAGAAATTGACATGGGCCTTGGGCACTCTTCCTTAGATGGAGATATGTCTGGTTCCTGAAACGTTGTTGGTGTTTGTACAACTGACACTGAAAGGGAATCATCAACTTCAGTAGAGTGGGGGGATCCAACCTCAGCATGCAAAGAAGGAGATACATCATCAGTAGTTGGTTCTGGAAATGAACTAGTAGCAACAGATGCTGTAGAGACAGATGCTACTCCTTCTATATGGGAATAGGTGTCTTCTGCTACAACCTCATCAACTGGAGTCGCAGACTTGTCAGAAACAGTGCCTTCAGAAATTGACATTTTGGTGTCTTCTTTTAAGGAACCGGACTGACCAATATCTATTTGAGTAGGTGAGAGATCACCTGCTAACTTCTGCTCATCCAAGACCAATGAAGACTGGGAGCTGCTGGGTTCTGTATCCTCCATTTTCCTTTCTAGTCTGAACCCTTCCTTAATTACCATAAACTTCATGGTTTTCTCATCATGTTTTTCTTGGAAAAGGCCCACAGAGCTGGCTTCAGAAGCTGGGCTCATCTGAACAGGTGATTTTTCTTTTTCAGGTTTCCCCTCAGAAAAACTTACATAATCTCTGGTGGGAGACTTTACATCAGCATTCAAAAATGTATCATAAGTGGTCTCTGAACCTATCAGTGGTGGACTCCGTAGAGGTGAGAGAACCTTTTCAATGGGAGATTCTGAATCTGGCACAGGCTCATCCATAGGGCTTATTCTGGGTTTTGCAGACGCATCTTTGACTTCACTGAGTTCAAAGCTAATGGGAGTTTCTGTCGACTTTTCACTGGTTTCAGAGGGAAGCTGACTGGATTTTTCATCAGTGGGAGACTGATAATAAGGTGTGTGGCCAGCACTACCAGCAGCAGACTGTGAGGGAGATGCTACTTCTAATGCTTTATCTTCAGAGCTTGCACAGTGCTCTTCAGTAACTTCTTGATGTACATCAGGCAATGTAGCAATGGGGACAGGCTCAGCTGAGACCTTGATCTCATTGGAAGTGAGTGTAAAATTCACACTACGTTCACTGAGTGGTGTTTTGGCAACAGATGATGAAGGGGAAAAACTCTCAGCTGGACTCTTGGCTGGACTACATTTTCCATGATCTTCTGGATAGGGTTCTTTGATTTCTAATTTGGCAGTGCCTTGGATTTCACTTCCTTTTTGTGAATATACATCTTGGAATGCAGATTTGCAGAATTTGTCTTCCTCTAATGAAGAAGGTGGTGAGATGGTAGAAGCTGAGGCATTATAGTCTTTACCTTCTGTGGCCTCTGTTTTGGATCCTTCTGATAATCCATTAAAAGCATCCAGAAGTGGAGAAAGTTTAGGTCTAGCAAATTCTTGAGAGTACAGTGATGTCTCATACTTGGTAATGTTCATATGCTCTTGAGAAGGTGACTCGCTTTCCTCATTGTTAGTTTCATCACTCATGACATCCCGGGGTGTAGACATTTCATCCATTGGAGTTGGTTCACTGGATATTTCGAAGGTAGACTGTGTATAACCTGAAGTAGCAGTGAATTCCTCAGGCTGATCTCTGTCTTCTTCATCGGAAACAGTGGCTTCACTTTCTGAACCACCAGGTAATCTTTCATCGTGGACAGAAGAGGCCAGTTCAACTGCTGGAGACTGAGGCTCTGAGCGTTTTGTTGGTGTAATTATGAGTAGGCCATATTTATCTTCAACTTCACCAGCTTCTGCAGCTTCATCTACCACAGCCATCACATAATCTTCTTTGGCTTCTATTTTTTCAGTCTCCTCTTCATCTCTGATGTCTTCTGCTTTGTCTTCCTCCTCTTCTTCAGTCTCTTCAGTTTCTGCCTTTTCTACTGCTTCTTCGCTGTCTTCCTCAGCCCGTTCATCTGATGCCTCATCATCTGCCTTTTCAATATATTTTTCGGCTTTAATGTTAGCACCTACTTCAGCAATTATTTCTTCTGAACTCTCTTCCATTTTTATTGCTTCCTCCATATATGGTTTTGTGGTATCCAGTAGTGTCTTTACTTCCTCATCTTCACCTCGTTCTTCAGCTTCTTCTGTCTCTGCCTTTTCCTCATAATCTCCTGCTTCATATGATTCTTCCAAGCCAGTTCCCTCATCTTCAAACTTTTCATTGTTGTCAACCCTGTGTTTTTCCACAGATTCCAATTCTTCAGGTGTTTGCTCACACTCACCCTCAGCCTCTGTGGTAGTTATGCCTTCATCAGAGGACTCAGCAGGTCCTTCATTATCTAATTTTTCTTTATGGACTTCAAAGGCCTCTTTTTGTTCTGTGCCTGTGAGTTTCAGTTCATCCTCTATAAGTGCAACTTGAGGTTTTGTTTCTTTTATTATTTCTATTTCTTCATCTTTTAATTCCTCAAAATCCTTTGTTAAATCCTCTGGTGAAGACATAAGGGATCTCTCCACTTCAAGTTCTCTTCCACTAGCTGTAATTTCTGCAGCTGCTACTGTTGTGGGAGTGGCTCCAACTGCTGCAAGGGCAGCTTGCGCTCCACTGACTTTGATCTCCTTCTTCACAGTCTTAATTCTTCCTTTTTCCTTTGGTTTTCCAGAAGGTACTGCTTCTTTTTTAGCAGGTTCCTCCTTCTTTTGTGGTTTAGACTTTGCTGCTGGCTTTTTGACTTCAGTCAAAGGAGCAGCTGTCATCTTTGTTTCTTTAGGAACCTTTTTGATGTCCTTTTTGGCTTCTTTTTCTTCCTTCTTAATTTCCTTCTTTTCTTCTTTTTTACCTTCTTTTTTAACTTCCTTTGGTGGAGCTTCTTTCTTTACTTCCTTCTTAGTTTCCTTCTTCTCTTCCTTTTTCACCTCTTTTTTAACTTCTTGCTTGATCTCTTCTTTTTTGGGTTTTTCCTCTTTTTTGATGGGTGTTTTCTCCTCTTTTTTAGAAAACTCTTTCTTTGGTTTTTCTTTTTCCTCTTTCTTTTCTTCAGGTTTTGCTTTGACTTCCTTTTTCACAGGCTTCTCCTTTGCCACTTTTGGTTTTACATCTGTAGCGTCTTTTTCAGGAGTTTCAGATTTTACTAATTGCTCTTTACTTGTTACGTCTTTTTCTGCCACTGTAGGTTTGGTCTCCACTTTTGCTGGTTTCTCTTTTTTAACTGGAACTTTTTCTTTGCTTTCCAATTTCTGAAGTTTTTCCAGTGCTGGACTAGGCTTTGCAGGCTCTGGTGTTTCTTTAGATTCCTTTCTGACGGGCTTGCTTGGTGTCTTTGCAGCAGGCTTCAGACTCTCCTTGCTGTCTGTTCGTTTTTTCAACTTTGCTTGTTTCACAGCTGGACTAGCAATGTTCCCAGTTAGGTCTTTTTGTGTAACCATTGGTTGTTTAAGGAAGTCTAAGTGTTTGAGTTTTTCTAGTCCTTCTAGAATATTATATTGGGTGCTGTTTCCAGGAAACAGAACTCGGATTATTTTTTCTGCAGGATTAGCTGGATGCCACACAATCAGGGATGAGACAGAGGTGAAATAGGATAATGGAATGTCTAGTTCCTGGCCATTTGGTAGCAGGAATTCAGCTTTATCTTTGCTAGTACCACTCCATTGTTGCATAAAATATTGCATCTCTTTGCTATTTTTGACAGGATTAAGCACATACATCTCAAGTTTGCCAACTCCCATTTTCTGAAATAAAATGATGGGGTCAATGGTATTTCCTACATTTCTGAAAAGAGGTTCTGGTTTCATAGACAATTTATTTAAATATTGGAGAGTCAAACAAGCTTCTTCTACACTCCTTTTTACTCTAAAGTTAGAATCCAAGTTCTTCAGATTCTCAGGTACATTAAGGAATACAACTCCTAAATCAGGTGAGATCAGATTTTTCATCCAGTCACTGTTGGTAGTAGACCCTTGGGACTGTTCCTCTTCTAATTCAGCTATCTTTCGCTGAAGCATGCTATTGATTCCTGGCAGGTTATCATCTCCGATGTGAGTGAGTAGAATGGAATCTACCCTGTCCAAGTGCCGGATAAGTTTCCAAAAGCAAGATTTTCTTTTGGATCCTCCATTGATAAGCATGTTGAATCCATTCACTGCAAACAACGCGGAGTCCCCTCTTCCACCCGGGAAAATATAACAGCAGGGTTTGGAGAGTTTCAAGAAGCCTCCTGAAGTCGGAGGTTCCAAAACGTCAAAGGGTGATGGCACTTCCACTGATTCTGACAGATACTCTGTGAATTCAGAGAGTCCTTCCATTTCGGGCAATATGGAAGCTGAGTTGAGTTTAATGTTAATAAAGTCTTGAAGGTTGTGTCTGTCAAGGTTGGAATTTTTCCAGTCTCCTTCCTCAGGGCAGAAAAGGGTTAAGCTGGCTTTGTTGGCAGGGTGTGTGGTGCTCAATAATTCACCAATCTAGGGTTGTAAAACAAAAACACAAGAAGATGCATGTAAATTCATTTTTAAATGACAATTAATGTCAGAACATAATATTTCCTAATCTATCAAAATCTTTTTCATTTGCTTCTGCACTGTTGAGTACCCATCCTAGAAGCTAAAGGAACCTGTTAGCACAATTAGTTTACTACTGTATTTTTTTAAATACAAAGGAGCAGCTTATGAGGAAAGGTCCCTTCCTCATTGCCCAAAGGAGGAAAGTACCCCAGGGTTCCCCCTTCCCTCCTCCACCCTTTATAGGAGGACAATGCAAGTTTTAATATTTAGAGGGGATGAGGACTATGAGGCTAATGCTGCCAGAGCTGTTACTGTCTCTGCCATTGGCTCATGAGTCTCCCTGCTGCCCCTGCCCATCCAGAAGAGCCAGCCAAACATCTAAGGGAAACAGCACATCCTTTTAACAGGCAGAGAATAACTGCAACCAAGAGGAGGCCAGCATCCTCACGAGGCAGCTGCCTTCCATAACCCCTCCTCACACAGGATGTATTCCATGACACCATCATTACTACAGTTCTTTCTGCAGGCTGGCTCCTGACTCCCAGACTGCAGGACATTTTCCCAGAACACTGAGAAATAATTTATTGCATAAAAATCTAAAGAGTTGCAAGTTTTGTATTTGTAAGATCGTGAGGTACATATATTTATTGCTCTATTGTGCTGGTTTTGGCTGGGAGAGAGTTAAATTTCTTCACAGTAGCTAGTATGGGGTTATGTTTTGTCTTTGTGATGAAAACAGTGCTGATAATACAGGGATGTTTTAGTTACTACTGAGCAGTGCTTACATAGAGTCAAGGCCTTTTCTGCTCCTCACCCCACCCCACCAGCGAGCAGGCTGGGGGTGTACAAGAGGTTGGGAGGGGACACAGCTGGGACAGCTGACCCCAACTGACCAAAGGGATATTCCAGACCATATAACATCATGCTCAGTATATAAAGCTGGGGAAAGAAGAAGGACGGGGGGGACATTTGGAGTGATGGTGTTTGTCTTCCCAAGTAACCGTTATGTGCGATGGAGCCCTGCTTCCCTGGAGATGGATGAACACCTGCCTGCCAACAGGAAGTGGTGAATGAATGCCTTGTTTCGCTTTGCTTGCGTGCACGGCTTTTGCTTTACTTATTAAACTGTCCTTATCTCAACCCATGAGTTGTCTCACTTTTATCCTTCCAATTCTCTCCCCCATCCCACTGTGGGGGGAATGAGTGAGCAGCTGTGTGGGGCTTAGTTGCCAGCTGGGGTTAAACCACAACAGAACCTGATCATCTTTTCAAGCACTGAGATATATCTGTTGAAGAATCCTCAAGTTTTAAAGGTGTTACAGCTGGTGAAGACAAACAACAAGTTGGATGCTCAGAGAAAACACAAGATTGTTTCATACCCTAGACCACATAAGGTGAAAAAAGAAAGTTTTTCCTCTGCTAGCTGTTTTTGTAGAGGCAGTGGAATGGGACTTCTTCAACATTCTGGCATGGGAGAAGTTGAAAACAACACTTTTAGGCATTGCCTGCAGGGAGTTGTGCAAGCTAGAGATGGATTTCTGAATAGGACTTCATAAGATTATCCCTCAAATAGTATTTACTTATTTGTAAGCACATCCCATGACCATAGTTCAGGTTTGGTCCGGTGAAATAAAAATGGACAGAGATCAGAAATACCAACTTTACTAAAATACTCATCTAACTGTACATGCTTATGGATCGGGACAGCACAGGAATTCTTTCTTCTAATCACTAGTTAACAAACCACTAACCACTTTTTTCTAGCCCTTTCTTAGAATAGAATAGAATAGAATAGAATAGAAGGTTGAAGAAGGAAGAAGGTTGTGCACTCAGCCTTAGCCAGAAAGGATGTGGGAACCCAGATGGAGCTCCCACAGAGACACGCAGCCGTCCAGGTCACAGGCTGCAGGGAGTGCCAGAGCCTTTCACCGGCAATGGGAGGCAGTTATGAGAACTGCTGTGTGCGTTGTGAACAGGTGAACGGTCTGCTCAGCCTGGTGGCAGAGCTGATAGAGGAAGTCGAAAGGTTAAGAAGCATTAGGGAGGCTGAAGAAGAAATAGCCAGGGCTCTGCCCTCCTTGATACAGAAACAGGAGCACCTAGCAGAAAGCAACTGGGATCAAGAGGCCCCCGTACCCTGCCCCTGTCAGGCAGAAGCCTAAATGAAAAGAGTGAATGGAGGCGAGTTCATGGTTGGGGCAGCGGGCGAACCCTCTCCCTGCTCCCCCCGGTACCTCTGAACAACAGATATGAGGTTCTGGTTGAGGAAGGCCAGTCAAATGAGGATGTGGATGATGGCCAATCTACACCAGAGACATCTCCACAGTCAGAAAGGCGTACCGCCCATATCATCACCACACCCACAAGGAAGAAAAGAAGGGTTATAGTCATTGGTGACTCCCTCCTGAGGGGAACAGAGGGTCCAATATGCCAGGTAGACCCTCCTCATAGGGAAGTCTGCTGTCTTCCCGGAGCCTGGGTTAAGGACATAACTAGGAAACTCCCTAGCTTGATACAGTCCTTGGACTATTACCCATTACTGATTTTCCATGTAGGTGGAGATGAAGCTACAACTTGCAGACCAAGAACAATCAAAGGGGGCTTCAGGGCCTTGGGAAGGTTGGTAAAGGAGTCTGGGGCACAAGTTATTTTCTCCTCACTCCTTCCAGTTGCAGGCAGTGACACTGGAAGGAACAGATGGATCCAGTCTATTAATACATGGCTCCGTGGTTGGTGTCGCCGCCACAATTTCAGTTTTTTTTGACAACGGGGTGGCCTACACGGCACTGGGCTTATTGGCATCTAATGGGAAACGCCTTTCTCAAAGGGGGAAGAGGGTCTTTGCCCAAGAGATTGCGGGGCTGATCGACAGTGCTTTAAACTAGATGTGAAGGGGGAGGGGGATGATAATATTAGGCTTGTCTGTGACAAGCTGTGGGATAACACATCAGGGATAGAGGGATGGGGTGCTAGTAAGGCCCTGAGGCATGCTGGGGATGCTACATCACAGTCAAAGTCTTACAGAGACGAGCCAGGTAGTCGGAGTCAGCAGGGAAACACCCGTGAAACACCCCAAGAGGTGCTACTCTAAGGCGACACAGCCAACAGCCTGGCTGAAGTGCCTCTACACGAATACACGCAGCATGGGCAACAAACAGGAGGAGTTGGAAGCTACCATGCTGCTGGAAAGCTACGACATAGCGGCCATTACTGAAACCTGGTGGGACGAATCCTATGACTGGCATGTGTCTATTGATGGCTACAGGCTGTTCAGAAGGGACGGGCGAGGAAGGAGGGGCAGAGGTGTTGCCCTCTATGTTAAGGAAGGGATAGAGTGTGACGAGACGTCCCTAAAGAACAGCCAAGAGGAAGTCGAAAGCTTATGGGTAGGAATTAGAGGCCGAGGCAACATGGGGAACCTTGTGGTTGGTGTCTACTACAGGCCGCCTGATCAAGGGGAGCCTACTGATGAAGCCTTCTTCCTCCAGCTACGGGCGGCATCGTCGTGCTCGAAGGCTCTCGTCCTGCTGGGGGATTTCAACCACCCCGACATCTGCTGGAAAAGTAACACAGCGAGCTGTAGACGATTCAGGAGGTTCCTGGAGTGCCTTGACGGTAACTTCCTAAGACAGGAAATAGCCCTACCTGAGGAGATGCCATACTGGACCTCATAGTCACCAATGTGAGTGAGCTCATTGGGGATGTCAAGATTGGAGGCGGCCTGGGCTGCAATGACCACGCACTGGTGGAGTTCACGGTCCTGAGGGAAACGTGCCAGACGAGCTCTTCAAGGAGTTAGTCAATAGGACCCCCTGGGAAATGGTCCTCAGGGACAAGGGGGCAGAACAGAGCTGGCAGATCTTCAAGGATGCTTTCCATAGAGCACAAGAGCTCTCTCGATCCCCAGGTGTAAGAAATCAAGCAAGAAAGGGAAGAGACCAGCATGGCTGAGCTGGGACCTGCTGGCCAAACTAAAAGGCAAGAAGGAACTGCACAGGCAGTTCGAGCAGCATCGGGTGTCCTGGGAAGAGTATAGGGATGCTGCCCGGTTATGTAGGGATGAGGTCAGGAAGGCCAAGGCGCGGCTGGAGCTGAACTTGGCAAGGGATGCTGAGAATAACAAGAAGGGCTTCTACAGGGATGTCAGCCAGAAAAGGAAGGTCAAAGAAAGCGTGCCCTCCCTGGTGACCAAGAATGGCAAACTGGTAACAAGGGACGAGGAGAAGGCCGAGGTTCTCAACAATTTTTTTGCCTTGGTCTTTACTGACATCCTCTCTCCTCATGCCTCCCGAGCTGAAGGACGGCAAGACGGGGACCTGGGGGACAAAGTCCCTCCTACTGTAAGTGAAGTCAAGGTTCGTGACCACCTGAGGAACCTGAACATACACAAGTCTATAGAACCTGATGAGATGCATCCCAGAGTCCTGAGGGAATTGGCTGATGTAGTTGCCAAGCCACTCTCCATGATATTTGAAAAGTCGTGGCAGTCAGGTGAAGCCCCTGGTGACTGGAAAAGGGGAAACATCGCACCCATTTTTAAAAAGGGTAGAAAGGAGGACCCTGGGAACTACCGCCCTGTCAGCCTCACCTCTGTGCCTGGGAAGATCGTGGAACAGATCCTCATGGAAGACATGTCAAGACATATGGATGACAGGGAGGGGATTCGAGACGGCCAGCATGGCTTCACCAGGGGCAAGTCCTGTCTGACCAACCTGGTGGCTTTCTACAATGGAGTGACTGCATCAGTGGACAAGGGAAGAGCTACGGATATCATCTATCTGGACTTCTGCAAGGCCCTTGACACAGTCCCTCAAAACATCCTTCTCTCTAAGTTGGAAAGATACGGATTTGATGGGAGGACTGTTCGGTGGATAAGGAACTGGCTGGATGGTCGCATCCAGAGGGTAGTGGTCAAAGAGAGAGCAGCCCTGCGGAAAAGGACTTGGGGGTACTGGTGGGTGAAAAGCTGGACATGAGCCAACAATGTGCGCTTGCAGCCCAGAAGGCCAATCGCATCCTGGGCTGCATCAAAAGAAGCATGGCCAGAATGTCGAGGGAGGTGATTCTCCCCCTCTACTCTGCTCTCGTGAGACCCCTTACCTTCATCCACTAGGCAAGTGACCGTATCAAATTAGATCATGTTGACTGTGCCTGATGATTGCATTGTTCTTTAAAATGCCTTTCAGTGGCACCCAGAATGATCTTCTCCATAATTTTTACAGGTATGGAGGTTAGACTAACAGGTCTGTAGTTTCCTGGGTCTTCCCTCATGCCCTTCTTGTAAATTGGAATAATATTGGCTAGCTTCCAGTTAGCAGGGACCTCCCCAGACTCCCAAGAGATTTAGAAGGGTCCTGCTGTAACATCTGCTAGCTCCTTCAGTACTCTGGGATGAATCCCATCTGGCCCCATGGACTTATGAACATTTTGCCGATACAGTTGATCCTTTTTCAATGTCAGTGTCCACAAACAGAAAATCACTGTTCCCGCACTCATGGTTCTCTGACTCAGAGGACTGGGTAGGCCAAGGTCTATCAGTATTATTAAAGTTTGAATTTTTTTCTAGCCTTTTTTCCAATTTGTAGACTGCCTGAAATTTCCCATTAATGGGACCCTTTAAAAAATGTCACATACACAGACTGCAGTATGGCAAATACGATCTTTCTTTGCTTTTGTGAAATCTTTAGAAACAGTGGGAGCCCAAGGTTTCAGAGAAAATTAGATGGAAGCCAACACTTTAAAACAGCCATGCTGGCTTGCTGGTTAGCATGCTGCCAGCAGCAGAGATGAGACAAGTGAGCTTTACTCAGAGACCACAGGAATACGCCCTGCACGCCCACCACTGAGGCAATCCCTTGGCGGCTGTAACTCGTAGCAAACCACCACTGCTCTGCTTTCCATCCAACAGTTTGGCTTCCTAACTGTAATGGCAGGATTTACCCCCAGTTTTGCATGTAGTCATAAAGTAATGATGTGTTGCTAATTAGCCAGTGATGCAAGGTATTCAGGTTTGCAATTTCACAGAAAAGTAACTGTGAACTGACAGCAACTTTTAGGCATCACGTGCATTTCAGAGAGCAGGAATCCAGTTCTTTCCCCAACCCTACAACGATATGTTGAACAAAGAGGCTTTGAGAAAAGTATCATAGAATCATAGAGTCATAGAATCATAGAATACTTTGGGTTGGAAGGGACCTTTAAAGGCCATCTAGTCCAACCCCCTGCCATGAGCAGAGACATCTTCAACTAGATCAGGTTACTCAGAGCCCCATCCAACCTGACCTTGAATGTTTCCAGGGATGGGGCATCCACCACCTCTCTGGGAAATCTGTGCCAGTGTCTCACCACCCTCAGCATAAAAATTTTCTTCCTTCTATCTAGTCTGACTCTACCCTCTTTTAGTATTAAACCATTACCCCTTGTCCTATCGCAACAGGGCCTGCTAAAAAGTCTGTCCCCAAATGGATACAATAAGGTCACTCTGGAGCTCATGCAAACTTTGCTTTTTAAGTGCTGAACTTTCAAATCTCACTCCACTGAAATGCTCCTAATTAATTTTGGAACCTAAATACCTAGGGATGCAGCCATATAGTTTATTTAAATATATATTTTACACAGCAGCCAAATTAAGTGTGACAGCTTGTTTACTATGGGTTCTTGCCCTATGGGAGCTTTCAGACACAGTACATTAAGCAAGACAGCAAAATAACAAGTCACAAAAGAAACATCATTACATATCGGTATACTTCATTCTTATATTTTTGGTATGTAAAAATCACAAGATTTACAGATTTCACTAGCAAAATTGTAAACACTACAGTAAAGAAACCAAGCAGGGAGGCGGTGCAAAGAACTACAGCCATTCCAACATATAGCCTCTGTCTTATTTGTCACCTATTACTTTGCTGCCACCAGGCAAGAACCTGGTGTAAAATTCAATTTGACTGCTTTGTATGTGCACCTTAGATAAACAAGCTGTATATTTTAAACACAAGACTATCTCCTTGCATTGTCAAAATGTTCCTTGGTTTTCTCTTTCCCAAAGTTACAATTTAATTCCCCAAATTCCCCTGTTGGAACGGGTCCAGCAGAGGGCCATGAAGATGATCAGAAGGCTGGAGCACCTCTCCTATGAGGACAGGCTGAGAGAGTTCGGGTTGTTCAGCCTGGAGAAGAGAAGGCTCCGGGGAGACCTTATAGCAGCCTTCCAGTACCTAAAGGGGGCCTACAGGAAGGATGGGGAGGGACTCTTTATCAGGGAGTGTAATGATAGGACAAGGGGTAACAGTTTTAAACTGAAAGAGGGGAGATTTAGATTAGATATTAGGAAGAAATTCTTTACTGTGAGGGTGGTGAGGCACTGGAACAGGTTACCCAGGGAAGCTGTGGATGCCCCATCCCTGGAAGTGTTCAAGGCCAGGCTGGACGAGGCTTTGAGCAGCCTGGTCTAGTGGGAGGTGTCCCTGCCCATGGCAGGGGGGTTGGAACTAGATGATCTTTAAGGTCCCTTCTAACCCGAACCATTCTGTGATTCTATGATTCTATGAAATTAAAATGTAATTGCTTTGTTAAGCAATGTACATCAAAACTAAAGTAAATTAAATAAATGTCTTGAAAGAAAGCCTATAATGAAAAGTAAAGAGCATCAGCATTAGTTAGCCAATGCTAACCCTAACAACACAGAGGGCCATTTTTAGTCTTCTAAAAACCTGTGTCATCACATGACAATGTATGGAAGACACTTTTCTGAACACACCTCTTGATCTGTGAAGATCTCAATGAAGTTCTGGAAGGAGAAGGTCCCTGACTGAAGAATGAGTTCTCCTGTGTTTTCAAAGCACTGTCCAGTTAGTACAAGGAGTTTGTGTCTTGCAGCATCTGTGACCATTAAGCGCACCTAGAAGGAGAGAAACACATCAATAATGGGAGTTACCATGTGTAAATTCCTCTGAGAACATACAGTTTACCTCATCTAATTTAACACATATTTTGCAACACAGTGTCCCAGGACTGTCAAAACATTTTCAAGTTATAGTGCTGCTTACAAAAGACAACAAAAAAGGAGCAAAAGGGAAAAAAGGAGGCACAAGAAGCAATTAAAGTCTGATGAATAAACCTGTCCTGGTTTGAGGTAAAACAGAACCAATTTTCTGATTTGTAATTTTACTTGTTAGCTAAGCCTCTTCTAACTAACTAAGCTCTCTGAAAGTAACAGCATATTGTGCAGAAACTGTTCACTCTCAGAGTGATAAGACCTATGTTTATAGTTCATGCCAAGAAATGGTATGCAGCAAGGCTCTTGTTTATACTTATTGCTATAACAACCAAGGTCAGCTAATTTAATTATTTGCCCCATTGGAGGGTCAGAAGCAGAAAAGCGTAGAGGGGTCCCACCTGCGGGGAGGAGTGGACAGGACAGGTGACCCAAAGTTGACCAACAGGGGTATTCCATCCCATCTGCCCCATGCTCAGTATAAAAGCTGAGGGATCAAAGGGTCAGTCCGCTTTCTTCAATGGCCGGTGTCTGAGAAGGACTCTGTTCGTCTGCCTTTGATCCTGATACGAACATTCCTGACTCCAGATCTGGAATCCAGCTCCCATACATCACTGAGTCCAATCTGGGACTTTCCCTGTGCCTGCTGGTGATGCAACTGTCATCCTGGAAGCTTGATACGGTTTTGTATATATTGTATCTATTTCATTATTTTCTTTTTTTTACTATTTCATTAATTTATTAATATTTTCATAAAAGTAGTTTAGTTTTTTTCTAAACTCATAAATATCTTTCTCTCTCTCTCTCACCTCTCTTTGGAGAGAGAGGTGGGGGAGAGCATCTGTCGCTCGCTTCAGTGGTCAGTTTGGCCTAAACCGCGACAAAACCAAACTAATGACATAGGGATAAAAAGAGCAAGGAGTAGAAAGAACAAAATTTGAATGAAAAAATAAGATTTTCAATGAAGAAATACATTCCTTGTATAACTCTTGTTGAATGTTAATAGCACTGTATCAGGACAGCCTTGGCCAACTGTCCCCCATGTGCTAATGAGGACAACTACATGTCAGACTGTTTTTGGAAGGCTGATCTTCTTTTCCCAGTGTACAGCATTACTTGCCATTCAGTTGCGAAAATGTCATGAAAAAGAAGTAACAGCCACAAATCACACATAAAATGGCATATTTTGACTGCCATTCTGTTGAATCATCAGGTTGCACAGGAACGCATCCAGGTGGGTTTTGAATGTCTCCAGAGACGGAGACTCCACCACCTCTCTGGGCAGCCTATGCCAGTGCTCTGCCACCCTCAAAGTAAAGAAGTTCCTCCTCATGTTTAGGTGGAACTTCCTATGCTCAAGTTTGTGCCCGTTACCTCTTGTCCTGTCACTGGGCACCACTGAGAAGAGCCTGGCCCCATCCTCCTGACACCCACCCTTTAAGTATTTGTAAGCATTGATAAGATCCCTCCTCAGTCTTCCTTTTTCCAGACTAAAAAGACCGAAATTCCTCAGCCTTTCTTCATAAGAGAGATGTTCCAGTCCCCTCATCATCTTGATAGCCCTTTGCTGTCCCCTCTCCAGCAATTCCCTGTCCCTCTTGAACCGGGGAGCCCAGAACTGGACACAGTACTCCAGATGCAGCCTCACCAGGACAGAGTAGAGGGGGAGGATGACCTCCCTCAATCTGCTTGCCACACTCTTCCTGATGCACCCCAGGATGCCATTGGTCTTCTTGGCCACAAGGGCACATTGCTGGCTCATGGTCATCCTGAACTTTGTTTTTCCTGAACTGATAGATTCAATTTCCTTTTCTGGTGAAAGTCAGAGCTCCATGGTATATCACTGTCTCCCCAAATGCAACCTAGAAATCTCTTGATATGTAGAACTAAGTTTTATATTTGCCATAATGGGCAAAGCATGTCTATTTCAACCTTCAATTTAATTCTTCTGCCTCTTTCTTATTATCTTGTTCTGGATATTGTCCAGTAAGAGTCTCACTTAGCCAGCCAAGGTAACTCAGTTTCTAACTTCTGGCTGTGACCAGTCTGGCAAGATGAAAGCGAATAAAAGATTGTCTCTCACAGTTTAGTGAGAGGCAATTAACAGCAACCAAGTCAAACATCTTTCAGAGCCAAAGGAGTAAAGCCAGGGGTCAGAAGGCATTAATCGTCCTCAGACCATGTTCTTCCATGTGGTCATCCATCAAAGGAATGACAAGCAACAGTGACAGAAGCAGCATTTCCCTACTTTTGGCAGTTCCTTCAGCTCTTCCCCTCCCCCATCCTTTATAGCTTTTTACTCTGAAAGCCTGAGTGTATTAAAGACAACCCTAAGAGCTGCTACCCACCTGACACCCTTGTTCCTTACCAAGTACCTCTAATGCAATGTAAGATGTTTTCGCACATAATTTTTAGTGCATGAGCTCCCATTAACTAAGGTTACTTACTTTTTTAAACTTCAGAAATTTCATTTATTTTGATGTGATTCTTCCTGTTTGTGTTTAATATCACTTAAGGTTGGTAACAAATTTGATTTTTCTCAAAGTACTGCAAGCAGAGCCACTTCATTTCCCAAAAGAACTTGTACTATGTCAGTGCTTCCCAGCACTGACTAGCAATGTAATTATCCCTATTTTTTACAACCTTCAGTCTCACTAGTTAAGTTTGTCAATTTTGTCTTTGAGCTACATGCTCAGTTCTTTGACTTGAGCGATTTCATGAGGAATTGACAGTCCACTTCTGGGGCGCTCTCCAGAGTCAATTGATCGTCACGTGCTTTTTCAAGGACAGATCACATAGATCAACCTAGAGTCACCACCATATAGATGGTAATTCTTCTCGTAGACCTAAATTTATCTCAGGGCACCTGGTTTCTTTTCAGGCACTTTTTCAGATGTAAAATAGGCATCTAGAGCTACCAAACAAGGGAGGAGCAGAAGAAAAGCAGATGCAAGGTCACCACAGCTGCCTTCACTTCATCAAGAAGAGAATTTAGTGTGTTATGAGGAAATGACTGCTGGGATAAATGGTGTGTTTCTGTTCTATGCCTTTGATGCTTTATCAGGAGTCCGGTAAACCAGGAAGAAAATCAAGGGATGTTCTTGATGATATTTGCTCCTAACGTGTCTTTTCATCCACAGTTAGGAGCTGCTCTCAACCTGTCCACTTAGTGGAGCTTTTATGACACATCCAGTGAAGTATTTCTGACTGACTTACCTCAGTACTAACTGCTTCATCTGAGGGATTGATCAGGACTACAGTTTCTAAGACATCACTTCTGTGGTGAAGAATCTTCTGACCTGCAAGCACAGAGAGGAAAAAAAGAAAAGACATTAAATTCAACCAGCATGGTTTAAACCAGTGCTTTCCCTGAGCACTGTGCAACAGCCCTCTGGTTACACAGGGCAGTGCACACTGGCCACAGCAACTACTGTGCTGGCTCATGTCTTCAGAGATACCCATGGCATGTGGTCCTATGGGACAGAAACACCACTCCAAAAATTTCAAGGTAATGAAAACAAACTGGCAACAGTGCTGGGTCCCGTCCCTTCTCCCTGGCAGGGAGGAGTCCCTGTTACTCAACTTGGTCTTACTGAGCTGGTGTGGATCAGGGACTAGAGTAACCATCACCAGCTGAACTGGATTTTCATGGATGTGTCTACACCACAGATACAGCTGAGGTTACACAGTCCTGTAACATGCCTAGGTGGTTTTAAATGAGCTTTTCCAGCATTTATTGGTGGCTTGGCCACAGCAGGAGGAAAGTCAGCATGGGCTGTAAATTTCCCCTGCAAGAAGCAAAGTGAATACTTGGGCCATATGCCGGTGCTGCCCATCATGGCTAACAAGCACAATTTGTGAGACAAGCAAAGGAGCCCAAGGATGTCCCTGCTCCCCACCACCAGCACTGTCCTTCATAGCACACACATGCTCCTCGTCACACACTGTGGGAGTGCTCTCAAGCCAGGCAGCACCCCACACAGATCACAGGCCCATGGCTGCACCAAACGAACCAGGTGAAAGCTGGGACTCACCCTGCCAAAACTCCCCATTCATCCTTCTACTAATATTGATTAACACTGGGACACTGTAAGACATTCCCTATCAGGATGGTTGAACACTTGTCATGCTGCCCTGCTTCATCTTTCTCCTGCTTACAAAAACTATAGCAAGCAATGTTCGGCAACAAGAGTGAATAGACATACAAAATACAGTTATCTTGTGAATGACTAACGTCTGGGCAATTTTGGAGCAGCCTCACAGTCCATTGGCTTTCATACTTAGTAGTTAGTCTGTTCTCTGTATTTAATAGTGATCTGACTGGGAGTGGATGCCAGAAAAACACAACAGGACTCTTGATTTTTTTTTTCCTATGGTAATTAGCAAGTTCTTATCAGCATCTCTTTCTGTAAGAAATGCAGTGAGATTAATTAGCAGCCATATTGTCATTCAGAAATCCAGACTGGTAATTAAACCAAAAACCAGAAGAGCTGTCCCTTCTCAGAAAACTGTAATATTAATCAATTAAAGTAATTAATTGCACTTAAAAGGAAGTACAAGGGACACACACAGAACAAGTCATCTATTTGCCAACTTTGAAAAATTCCCCTGTAAAGAGACAAGGACGAGAATTGCAATGGTGAAAAGAGTTCTGCATTCCTGAAAACAGAAGAGTGGTGTGGAGGCAGTCCGGGAGGGTGGTTAGCCAGCCTTTCCCACACTGCCCTGGCCTCGGAGCAGGTTTGCTGCTGCCCCAGGCCCTACCCCCAGCAGGCCCTTCCCCAGGTAGCGGGCCCCAGGAAGCATAAGAGCTTTTAATCAAATGATAGAAAGTGAAAAAGAAGGAAAAAAAGAATGTTCTCAGGTAAAATGAGAGATGGAGTTGTAATTTACTCTCTTGTGCATGAAAATGCCTAGAGACTTGTGGATAATAATCTAATTAATTTGAAGAAACCTAGTTTTCTTAACACATATTCTTTTTGCTGTACTTACTTGAAAGAAGGAGACAGACTGTATATTATGAAAGAGGAGGAAGGGCAAGTCTCCCTCTGCAGCATTCAGTTCTGGCATTACCCTTTGTAATTCAATTTATTAGCTCTGCTTCCTTACCTAACAGGAATGCATATATAATACTACAGTCAATAAAACATACAGATGTCTCTGTTACCACAGATTCCTTCAGAAGATGCCTTGTGAGCTGATATTTTAGTTATTCTGCAGGTTTCCCTCTAATACATTAGGCAGAGTTTATTGAATCTAGTCTTTAGCATTCGGAAGGAAACAAAAGAAATTATCACCATTCAGTTGCCACAAAAATTTCTCGCTTAATAGTTGGTGACACAGAACTCCCCCCAACTCCAATAGGGTAGGTAGAAGAAGGAGGAAAAGGAAAAAAAACTAGTGGATTGAGAAGCCTTGAACACTTCCAGGGATGGGGCATCTACAACTTCCCTGGACAACCTGTTCTAGTGCCTCACCACCCTCATAGTGAAAATTTTCTTCCTAATACCTAATCTAAATCTATCCTCTTTCAGTTTGAAGCAATTACCCCTCGTCCTATCACTACATACCCTTGTAAAAAGTTCCTCACCAGCTGTCTTGTAGGCCCTCTTCAGGTACTAGAAAGCTGCTATAACGCCTCTCCAGAGACTTCTCTTCTCCAGGCTGAACAACCCCAATGCTCTTAGCCTGTCCTCATAGGAGAGGTGCTCCAGCCCTTTGATCATCTTCGAGGCCCTCCTCTAGACCCCCTCCAACAGGTCCATGTCCTTCTTATGTTGGGGACTCCAGAGCTGGACACAGTACTCCAGGTGAGGTCTCACCAGAGCAGATTAGAGGGGGAGAATCACCTCCCTTGACCTGCTGGCCATGCTTCTCTTGACGCAGCCCATAACCCAAGGGGAAATGGTTAGCGACCTGCTAAACCACTTAGACACACACAAGTCTATGTGGACGGATGGTATCCACTGAAGGGTAGTGAAGGAGTGTCATATTTTTACTCCATGCAGGACCATGCAGCTGTTCACTCCCTCCCCCCAACTCCAATAGGGTAGGTAGAAGAAGGAGGAAAAGGAAAAAAAACTAGTGGATTGAGAAGTGGGTTGAGTTAAAGACAGTTTAATAGAACAGTAACAGAAAAAAATATTAATAATAATAACAGTAGAAGAATATACAAAATAAGTAATGCAATACAATTGCTCACCACCTGATGATCGATTGCCCAGTGTGTCCCGAGCAGTGATTGTGGATTCTTGTCCCCCGGCCAATCCCCAATTATATACTGAGCATGACGTCTATGGTATGGTATGGACTATTCCTTTGGCCAGCTTGTCCTGTTTATGCTCCCTCTCAGCTTCTGTGTAAGTACCCTTCCACCCAAGGGTACTGAGGGAGCTGGTAAAGTGCTCACCAAGCCACTTTCCATCATTTACCAGCAGTCCTGGCTAACCGGGGAGGTCCCAGATGACTGGAGGTTAGCAAATGTGATGCCCATCCACAAGAAGAGCCAGAAGGAGGCTCCGGGTACTACAGGCCTGTCAGTCTGACCTCGGTGCCATCACACAGCACGTACAGGACAACCAGGCGATCAGGCCCAGTCAGCATGGGTTCATGAAAGGCAGGTCCTCCTTGACAAACCTGATCTCCTTCTATGACAAGGTGACCCCCTTAGTGGATGAAGGAAAGGCTGTGGATGTTGTTTACCTGGACATTAGTAAAGCTTTTGACAGCATTCTCCTGGATAAACTGGCTGCTCGTGGCTTGGATGGGTGTACGCTTCACTGGGTGAAAAACTGTCTGGATGTCCAGGCCCAAAGAGTGATGGTGAATGGAGTTAAATCCAGTTGACGGCCAGTCACAAGTGGTGTTCCCCAGGGCTCAGTATTGGGACCAGTTCTCTTTAATATCTTTATCAGTGATCTGGACACCAGGATCGAGTACACCCTCAGTAAGTTCGCAGATGACACCAAGTTGGGCGGGAGTGTTGATCTGATTGAGGGTAGAAAGGCTCTGCGGAGGCATCTGGACAGGCTGGATCAATGGGCCGAGGCCAACAGTATGAGGTTAACAAGGCCAAGTGCTGGGTCCTGCACTTGGGTCACAACAACCCCCATGCAATGCTACAGGCCTGGGGAAGAGTGGCTGGAAAGCTGCCCAGCGAAAAAGTACCTGGGGGTGTTGGTCGACAGCCAGATGAATATGAGCCAGCAGTGTGCCCAGGAGGCCAATAAGGCCAACAGCATCCTGGCTTGTATAGTGTGGCCAGCAGGACTAGGGAAGTGATTGTCCCACTGCACTTGGCACTGGTGAAGACTCACCTCGAGTACTGTGTTCAGTTTTGGGCCCCTCACTATAAGAAAGACACTGAGGTGTTGGAGTGTGTGCAAAGAAGAACTGTTGAAGGAGAAGCTGCTGCCCGTGCATTCACGCACCATTCATGGTGTCGGACACACACACACACACACACACACACACACACGTCGTGTATCTGTGTAGCTGGGAGGGATTTGATCTGTGGAGTTGCAACTCTCGCTGACCAGCACTGATGGTGGTTACTTATATCCTATGCTCCCGTGGGCCAGACGCCCAGCTCCAGTGGTTGCATGGTTTCGTGCAACTTGAGATTGATTTCCAGAGGCAAGTGTAGTGGTCTGCACCATGTACACGTGCCTGTTTAGAGTTGCATGTGTGACTGCCTCCCTCTTCAACTCCTTGGCATCAACAAGTGTTACTGCTTATCTTACAGGGTGGGTGCTGGGTAGGGTACGAGCCCCTACGAGGGCTCCTGTGGAAGAAGGAGAACAATTAAGACTGGCTTTGCTATCTCTCGTGCAACCCAGGGGGTGGGGACTCATCTGGCTATCACTGGATGAAGATAAGGAGGGAGCCTTGTGTAGACAGGACAGCCCTACTTTTCGTCAGCAAAGACAGTAAAATCAAGATAACAGGAACTTGTGTAGCTCTTTGTTTCTTCAAAAGGCTCCCATGCCCGATGACTGACCTTTGCCTCATTACCTGTGAAATGCATATTAAAGTTGACACCCCTGTATATGCTAATGAAGATTATAGAGCTCATGCTAAACATGTATGACTAGAGCACTCGTCTCTCCACCCAAATCATACTACACGTCACCTAGGGGAGGGAAACCTCATAACTTTGGGGATAAAAGGATGGAGAAAATGACTGTTAAATTGGGAGAGAAGAAACTTGATACCCGACGGACCAGCTGTCCAGAGTGTTCTCTTCCTCCACCCCAGGCAGGGACGCCTTTCTGGGTAAGTGCTGCGCCTTTCACCCTCTGGGGAATGTTACCCCCAGCTTGTTGTATTATTATTATTTTTGCTAGCAATATTAACCTTAATTAGTAGCGCTATTGTAGTTAGCGAATTTATCAATAGCAATCTCGAATCTGCGACTGTCGCTCTCAACAAAATAACTAATTTCGATTTTTGTGAATCTGATTCAGTGAAAGTCCTTTGCTGGGACTCTGATTGATAGACAAATCAGTGAAAGTCCTGGGACTCTGACAAATATTGAAACTACATTCCTTTTAACGCGACAGCTCCCATCCCATATAAAACTTCAGAAAGGTCTCTACTTGCTGATATTAGTAACATGGTCCTATGTCAACTGCTTGAGAAACAAATAACTACCCTCATTTATTAAAACTGTCAACAATTTTGTAAGAGTAGCACAGGCTTAATGCTCAGGTCGATACTCAGATGCTCAGCTGGAATGAAGGAAAGCCTCCCATGGGAAGAGTTTTATCAAACAGAAATGAAGTACCACAGTGTGGGAACAGAAAGCAGCAACAGCATTTCACAAACTGGCAAGAGTCTGCGACTTATTAAACTACAGATGAAGTGGGAGAATCTGAGACTTGTGTAGAAGATCTGGGGTTGTTTTAAATTAACTCTACCAGAATTTTACAGCATATCTCTACACGTTGTACAGAACATTTTTGTGACGTGTCCAATATATTTTGTTCAATATATTCATTAATGACCTAGATGAGGGGACAGAGTGTATCCTCAGCAAGTTTGCTGATGATACCAAGCTGGGAGGGGTGGCCGACACTCCAGAGGGCCGTGCTGCCATCCAGCGTGACCTGGACAGGCTGGAGAGCTGGGCAGAGAAGAACCTAATGAGGTTCAACAAAAGCAAGTGTAAGGTCCTGCACCTGGGAAGGAAGAATGCTAAGCACCAGTATAGGTTAGGGGCGGACATGCTGGGAAGCAGCTCTGAGGAGAAGGACCTGGGGGTCCTAGTAGACAGCAAATTATCCATGAGCCAGCAGTGTGCCCTTGTCGCCAAGAAGGCCAATGGCATCCTGGGCTGCATAGGGAAGACTGTGGCCAGTAGGTCGAGGGAGGTCATTCTCCCCCTCTGCTCTGCACTGGTGAGGCCACAACTGGAGTACTGTGTCCAGCTCTGGGCTACCCAGTTCAAGAGGAACAGGGAACTACTGGAGCGAGTCCAGCGTAGGGCAACCAAGATGATTATGGGACTGGAGCATCTCCCTTATGAGGAAAGGCTGAAAGAGCTGGGACTCTTTAGCCTGGAGAAGAGAAGGTTGAGGGGGGACCTGATTAATGTTTACAAGTATCTAAAGGGTGGGTTTAAGGAGGACGGAGCCAGGCTCTTTTCAGTGGTTCCCAGTGACAGGACGAGGGGCAATGGGCACAAGCTAGAACATAGGAAGTTCCGTTCAAATACACGGAAAAACTTCTTTACGGTGAGGGTGACAGAGCACTGGAACAGGCTGCCCAGGGAGGGTGTGGAGTCCCCTTCTCTGGAGATTTTCAAGACCCGCCTGGATGCAGCCCTGAGGGATGTGCTTTAGGCAATCCTGCTCTAGCAGGGGAGTTGGACTAGATGATCTCTAGAGGTCCCTTCCAACTCTGAAGATTCCGTGATTCCGTGATTCCATGATTCCGTGTCAGAGGAAGAAAGGAAGAAACTTCCAGGTTGCACAGAAGTGATTGGGTAGCTAGATTTTACGCACTTCTAGTTTATGGAAAGTAGGTCAAAATCCTATCTAAAGACTTCTGGAAATATCCTGTTTGGAAGAAATCTACCTATGCTGTAACTCCATCGTAGGAGGCCACCAAATTTGTCAGGCATGACTTGTCCTTGGTGAAGCCATGTTGGCTGTCACCAATCACCTCCTTATTTTCCCTGTGCTCCATGATCTTGACAGGCATAGAGGTGAGACTGACTGGCCTGTAGTTCCCCAGGTCATCCTTCATCTCCATGCTGCCAGGGACAGTGAAAGGCATCAGATGTATTTTTTTCTATGGAATCAGAAGGGAAGGTATAGCAAGGACCTTTGTGAAAGTAAGGGTAAAATGATATGGGATAATAGGTAGTGAGCTGGAAATGGGCTTGCAGGCCACTCTGTGCAGAGCCAGACCTGCTTTCATTTGTTGCTGCTTTGTGCCGGAGAGGCATTTCCCTGGGGAAATGTCACATGTATATATGTGTGTGTGTCTGACTATGGCCTTGCTTTTCGTATTCAGCTTTCCCAGGAGTAGCCCACAGATGACAGCTGAAAGCCCCTGGTGGAGATCCTGGTTAACAGCCCCAATTTTGACTGGGGATGATCACTTGACAAGTTTATAGTTTATTTAAAGGTTGTTCTAGAAGTTCTTTGCTGCTTATTAAGGGTTAGGCACTATGATGTCAGTATATGGACTCAGCTGCAAAAGTTCAGAGTAGAATTATTAACTGTCCTTGGTTTGTAGAAAAATATTGGTAAATTTTCAATTTTATCTCTCCAAATGAATGGTAATTTTGTCTGCTGTGTTTCATTTGGGATTAGTGACACTTTGTGCTTTCATCCAAAATAAAACTGAAATAGATTCAGTCTCTCGATGCTTAAATGACTGCCCAAATTTAGTAGTGTCACATATTGTTCATATTTTGAATGAAAACAGAGCCTCCCCCTTGAAGGGGAAATTCAAATCATAACTGCTCAGCAGTGGTAGTTTGTGACCAAGGAATGATCTGGCACGGAGGGCAAGAAGGCCCAACTGCAGAAGGGGTTAAACTAGCTGGAAGCAGGGATGCCAGAGACAGCAGGATTCCCTGCAAGGGAGTGAAGTTTCCCTTGGTGATGAGATAAGGAAGAGCCAAAGCATTGTCTTGTAGCCATCCTGGAATGGGAGCACTCAGAGGCCACCTTTGGGCAGCAGAGCTGGGCTGGGACATGGGCCCACTGGCCGGGCTGAGGTGCCCCATGCAACTGCTCATGGGATTGGTGCTGGTGCAAGTGGCTATGAAGCATCAGCTGGCGACTCATCTTTGCAGACTCCTTGTAGAACCGCTTATGGTGGTAGGACCCTGCCCAATGTAGTGGGTTTTTTTCAAAAATATATATATTTAAGCACAAACGTGTCTAATTCTCCTCAAGGGGTACCATAAAAATTCCCCAACACCCTCTTCTTATTTTTGCACATTTCTGCCTCTGAATTTGAGCTGGTGAGTGGTAAAGGTCAAATTGCCAGTGAGATTCAGACCAGTATTTGAGTTCATGTGTACATCTGCTGAACCTTCCTTTATTTCTGATTTCATAATTAGCATTTGTGTATGTGTGCAAAGGCCAACTAATAAGTATCTAACAATTAATGTATGAATTTGAATGAATGAATACCTCCTTGCATGCAAAAATACATGCTTTGCATTGGTTTCACATACAGTTTTAGAGGCAGGAGTTTAAAAACTAGTACTGGAAATAAAACCGTAAAGTAGTCAGAAGTGGCTAGAGGCTGGAGACAACTTGATGTGATGACTATAAAGAACTGCAGAGCTGTCATGAAACAACATCCATGGTACAAAAGTTGACTTGCATAAGGGTGAGTGATAGAAAAATTGCTATGGGTAGTTCAGTAGGGAATGAATTTCAAATTTTTAATGCTGTGCCAGTCATGGAATATACTATTACATGGCCAAAGGGGGTTTATATGAACAGTGATTAAATCTTGCGACCCTTGAAGCAAATTCAGTATTAGAGGTGCAACGTGCCAAGTCTGTCATTGACTGTTATGCTAATCTCCCACTGATTTTTGTGGAAGTTCACCTTTTAGGGTCATGGCAAATGGCCAAGGACTCTGAGGTAGGTGGCAGTGTCCCAAAAAATATTAGAAATGGAAAATCAGAAAATTTTGTTATCAAGCAACTTTTGGCATGTTGGGATTCGAATCCTGCTGCTATTGGTTAATGAGTCTTTGTGAGAGATGCTGTAGGATATGTAGAGATATGTACTGTAGAGATACTGTAGGATACTTCATCTTCGGTTTTAAGACTCACCAAGAATATAAAGAGAGCAAACCTAAGAGTCTGCAAAGATTTTGGTAGATGACACTAAATATGGATGGAAAAAGAGCCCAGAACATCGAACGTTAAGTACAATGCTTTTGACACGAGAGGGGGAGGATCTGAGAAAACTTTACAGGTCTGGGCAAGAAATAGGACTCTTCTTGTCACTGCATCCATACAGTGTGCAAGAGCTGCCTGGGCAGCATCTTCTCTGAAGCCCTACAGTGTGAATGCCCTTACCTTGGAAAAGGTTGCAGCACAACACTTTAGATCTTCTCTTTTCATTAATTCGTTTTCCCAGCTTGTACTGAGAAGCTATTTATCTGCTGATTTTATTTCATGCAACTAGGGCCTCCGTTGCCCTGATCAGTTGATTTTGTAGTGCTCAGGTACTCCTCTCACACAGTGCACTCAGATGGAGGCTAAGATTTCATTACAAATCCACCGTGACTTGCAGTTTCCTGTTTTCTTGTATTGCTCCTGAGGGCTGTGTTGATGATTATTTAAATGCCCTCTTATTAGCAAATGTCCTCTTGTGTTGAGCAAGCAAACATCAGATTTATTAAACAAAATTTCCTCTACAAATTTTGGCAATTAGAAAGTCATTAGAAAGCAAAGACAACAAAAAGTAAGTTAAAAAGCTCATTTAGCAGAATGGGAATATGAAAATTAAGTTGTAAATCGTTAAAAAATGGGGAGAGGGAGATTGGGTCAATTTTGAAAGTCCCTGACTTGCCACAAATGTTTTGTGCTCACATTCTCCCTACAGTAAGCGTGCGAAGTAATAGATAGAGGTTGGAAAAGACAGTGTAGACAGTATCTAAGGCCATTATTCTTGGGAATGTCTAGTTAGAAAAAGAAAAGGGGGAAGAGAGGAAAATAGCATTGAAAATGAAAGATGGACTGAACAAAGTAAAAATCAAGCATAGCAAGACAGAAGAAAGCAGCAGAGATGGGGAAGGTGGCATTTATAAACCCAAACCCCAAGGCTTTTCTGCAGACAGAGGACATCTAGGAGGCTGCTGGAGTAGGGGAGGGTATCCCTGCACTCTATCACAGAGCTCGCCTATGTATTTATATGCAAGCAATGGACTCTGCTCCTCTCCTGTTGTTAAGCGATGAGCAGGGGGCCCAGCTCCCACCGTTTGCCCAAAATCCACGCAGGCCTGTGCAGGTATTGTGTCCCCTGTAGTCTTTTGGACCTTGGTATTTTTTTCCCACCCTGGCTTTTAAAGCAGATTTTTTGGGGGGGAATGGAGGAATACCCTGGGGAAAGAATAGGGGCAGGGGCAGGACATCCTTAATTGCTTATAGCTAACACAAAAAAAAGGAAGCAACGTGTTTTGCCTCATAACTTGTGGGACCCTTGTGAAGCCAAAAGGGTGCTATGGAGTCTAAATCAGCAGTCAAAAATATAGATGGGGCCAATTCTGAAATGCAATAATAAACGTATGGGATCTGAATTATTCAGCTGTATTTTTTGCCTTCAAAAACCATAGCAAAGCATCATGTTTGCTTACAAAAAACCTAAACCTACGAGAGCAAGAACAGAGTGATGAGATATGATGTGCTCTTGAAGTCAATTCATTTTCGCTGTCAATCAGTCCATGCGATTGGAAGCAAGCCTGGGCTACCGCATTTGGCATTTGCAGGGCTGGGAGACCCTCATATGTCTATGACTCTTCCTGCTCATAAAAATTCCCAACAAAATGATGACTGTTTCACACCTGAGCTGACATTCAAACACAACCCTTTTGCAACTTTAAGAATCTTTTCTTTTTCATTGTAATAACTTTAAGGTGTCGTTTCTCTTTCAGAAGACATGACTGCCGTGTTATGCCAGTCACCTGCTGGGTGGCATTAGCAGATGGCACAGCTTGCAAGACTTTATAAGGAAACTTCCCACAAGCCATGAATATACAGTGAATTCTGCAGCTGAAAACGCTCATCGCTCTGCACTTGCAAATAGCTCCAATGCCCAGTCTCCCCTAGCTGCCTGTGTCTTGTGGAAGAATTTCTGGACACTGAGGGAAGAAAAATCCTTCTAAATGAACCATAAAACATCCATTCCTAGAGTTCTTACTTCAACTCTGAGAAGACATTTTTAATAGACAAATACTGTCACCGAGGAAGACATTTTCCCAACTGTTGTGTTTGAGAAGCAGGAATGTGCAAACTTTTTTCATTTAAGTAATTTGGTAGAAGAAAATATGCCTTTAGCAGAAATGGAACTAATAAATAGCTGGAGGCACACAACAAAGATCTTTACTACTGAGCAAGATGTCAGATGGAATACAGTCTTTGAGCTGCTAAGAATCTGCAAGAGAGTATCGGGGTTTGTCAGTCACTATGCTGGAAAGCAATAACTGATCATAGAATCATAGAATGCGTTGGGTTGGAAGGGACCTTTAAAGGTCATCTAGTCCAACCCCCCTGCAGTCAGCAGGGACATCTTCAACTAGAGCAGGTTGCTCAGAGCCTCATCAAGCCTGGCCTTGAATGTCTCCAGGGATGGGGCCTCCACCACCTCTCTGGGCAACCTGTTCCAGTGTCTCCCCACCCTCACCATAAAGAACTTCTTCCTAATGTCTAATCTAAACCTACCCTGCTCTAGTTTAAACCCATTGCCCCTCGTCCTATCCCTACATGCCCTTGCAAACTGTAAAAAAATCTAAGCATTGCTTTTGCAGAGGAACAACTTGGCCAGTCTGCAATGATGTAGCTAGAGAATGATTAACAACACAAAGGCTTATCAGGAGACATGCAAGAATGCTCATCCCTTAGACAAAGGAGAAACCAGTCCGTGCCAGATCAGTAGTTTAACGGGAGGATGAACGTTTAACTGAGACCAGCAACCCTGGGCAATAATACCAAAAAAGGGAAGAAAGAAACAGGTGAAGTAAGGGGTTTAGGAGGGGTGATGGGGAGAAGTAAACATAGGCGGAGCGAACGGAAGTAGTTTTAGGCGAATCGGATAGGCTGTAAACCCTGAAGTACCTAGCCAATGGGGAAAGAGGGGAGGGAAATTTTGGCCGGGGATAGGGAATAAAAAGAAGTTATTTTGGGACCTCAGGTGTGCCTACCTGCTAGGTCACCTGTTCTTGCAAGAATGTTTAAATAAAATGTGCTTCGTATCGAGCACTGCCTGAGCCGCGGTTATTGGATAAGGAGCGTTCTCACAAAACAGCCCCTCCCAGCTTTCTTGTAGGCCCCCTTCAGGTACTGGAAGGCGGCTATAAGGTCTCCCCGGAGCCTTCTCTTCTCCAGGCCGAACAACCCCAGCTCTCTCAGCCTGTCTTCATAGGAGAGGGGCTCCAGCCCTCTCATCATCTTCGTGGCCCTCCTCTGGCCCTGCTCCAACAGGTCCATGCTGTGCTGAGGCCCCAGAGCTGGACACAGTACTCCAGGTGGGGTCTCACGAGAGCAGAGTAGAGGGGGAGAATCACCTCTCTCGATCTGCTGGCCACGGTTCTTTTGATGCAGCCCAGGATGCGATTGGCCTTCTGGGCTGCAAGCGCACATTGTCGGCTCATGTCCAGCTTTTCACCCACCAGTACCCCCAAGTCCTTTTCCGCAGGGCTGCTCTCTATCACATCATCCCCCAGCCTGTATTGATAACGAGGATTGTCCCGACCCAAGTGTAGGACCTTGCACTTGGCCTTGTTGAACTTCATGAGGTTTGCTCGGGCCCACCTCTCCAGCTCATCCAGGTCCCTCTGGATGACATCCCGTCCCTCTGGCATGTCGACCGCACCACTCAGTGTCATCGGCAAGCTTGCTGAGGGGGCACTCGATCCCACTGCCTATGTCATTGACGAAGATGTTGAACAGCAGCGGTCCCAGTACGGATCCCTGAGGGACACCACTTGTCACCCCTCTCCATCTTGACGTTGAGCCATTGACCACCACCCTCTGGATGCGACCATCCAGCCAGTTCCTTATCCACCGAACAGTCCACCTTATTGCCAGAACATGGGGAACCAAGAAGTCCTGGACTTGAGAGAAAGACTACCAAAACATCCGTATGATATCCAGTAGTTTCCCATGCTAAAAGATTAAACAACACTGTACCATCTGCTAGGAAAAATGCTGAGAAGAATAGATTTCTCATGGCCTAAAGGTTTCAGCAAATTGAGCTACTCATGCTAAGTAGAGCTAAGCAAGCACCACAAACCACACCAAATTATAATCCTAAATAATTTATTCTAATTAAAACTTACTTATTTACGCTAAACAATTAAGATCTCTCAACAGAGCAACGAAGCTGGTGAAGGGTCTAGAGCACAAGTCTTATGAGGAGCAGCTGAGGGAACTGGGGTTTGTTTAGCCTGGAGAAAAAGAGTCTCAGGGGAGACGTTATTGCTCTCTACAACTACCTGAGAGGAGGTTGTAGTGAGGTGGGTGTCAGTCTCTTTTACCAAATAACAAGTGATAGGATGAGAGGAAATGGCCTCAAGTTACACCAGGGGAGGTTTAGATTGGATATTAGGAAATATTTCTTAACCCATTGTCATGGTTTAGCCTCAGTCGGCAACAAAGAACCACGTGGCCGCGCTCTCACCCCGCAACACACAGCCGTGGGGGAGAATCGGAAGAAAAAGGCAAAATTCATAGGTTGAGACAAAGGCAGTTTAACAGAACAACAAAGGGAACAGGAAAACAACAACAACAATAATACTGATAGAGGAACGTACAAACACGATTATGGTACTACTGCTCACCAACTGAACCCAGGATGCCCCAGCCCGATCCCAAGCGGCCACTTCCTGCCCCCTCCCCCGGCCAGCTCCCAGCTATAGACTGGGCATGGCTCACATGATATGGAATACCTTTGTCCCTTGACAGAAAATTAACCCTATCCCCACCAGAACCAGGACACTTGAAGGGTTGTCGAGCATTGGAACAGGCTGCCCAGGGAAGTGGTTGAGTCACCATCCCTGGAAGTATTTAAAAGACGTGTAGATGTGGTGCTGAGGGACATGGTCTAGTGGTGGACTTGTCAGTGTTAGGTTTGCACTTGGACTCAATGATCTTAAGGGTCTTTTCCAAACTAAATGATTCTATGAAACTGAGCCCACCCTGGTTTTGAAAAGAGGTTTTTTTCCAAATTTCCAGTGGACATGGACCCTTCCCAACTGCCATTGCCCAGTACTCCTGGTGAGAGGGGATGGGGCATTTGGGAGAAGCTGGTCTCTCAGTTTTGTTTTTTACCTTATAAACAGCAGAATTGTCCTCTACTCCTGTGTCCTGGTTCCGGCAGAGATAGGGTTAATTTTCCTCAGGCTCCAGCAGGGACACAGGTATTCCATCCCACTGAGCCATGCCCACTCTGACCTGCGGGGGGGGTGGGGTGGGGTGGTGGGGGTGGGGGTGGGGGGGTGGGGTGGGGTGGGGGGTGGGGGGGGTGGCGGGGCGGGCAAGAATCATGGAATCACGGAATGGTTCGGGTTGGAAGGGACCTTAAAGGTCATCTAGTTCCAACCCCCCCAGCCATGGGCAGGGACACCTCCCACTAGACCAGGCTGCTCAAAGCCTCATCCAGCCTGGCCTTGAACACTTCCAGGGATGGGGCATCCACAGCTTCCCTGGGCAACCTGTTCCAGTGCCTCACCACCCTCACAGTAAAGAATTTCTTCCTAATATCTAATCTAAATCTACCCTCCTTCAGTTTGAAACCGTTACCCCGCGTCCTCTCATTACACTCCCTGATAAAGAGTCCCTCCCCATCCTTCCTGTAGGCCCCCTTTAGGCACTGGAAGGCTGCTATAAGGTCTCCCCGGAGCCTTCTCTTCTCCAGGCTGAACCACCCCAACTCTCTCAGCCTGTCCTCATAGGAGAGGTGCTCCATCCCTCTGGATAGAAGGAAGTCGCGGCTTGGAGCGGTCTGGGGTGTCCCAGGTCTGGTCGGTGAGCGGTGGTTCCGTAATCGTGTTTGTATATTCCTCTGTCCGTGTTATTGTTGTTGTTTGCTTGTTCCCTTTGCTGTTCTGTTAAACTGCCTTTGTCTCAACCCACGAGTTTTGCCTTTTTCTTCCCATTCTTCCCTGTATTGGGGAAGCTCGAGAGAGCGGCTCGTGGTTCTTTGCTGCCGTCTGAGGCCAAAGCACGACAGTCCTTTTTGGTGCCCAACGTGGGGCAACAAGGGTTGAGATAACGACAAAATCCAACTAGAGCGTGTAAAAACAAATTTGTTGTGTGCACTTATTGTATTAGGTAAATAGTCGCTGGTCACCATGTTGCTTAGTTTGTTCTCGTAGCTGTGTTATATAAAAACCTATATGGTTTATGTACTCCCTGCAATGCTGTTTATCATCTCTGGAAGAGGGATCGGGATTATCATTTTGCTGTCCTGTGCGATATCAGCTTGTGATATGATAACACCACTGTTCAGGCAGTTAGTTTGGGGTGTTTATGTGGTATTGCTGTCCTGCCCGTACCTTGGGCACCATCTCTTGGAATTTATTAATAATTACACCCAGTCTGTGGGGGAAACAGGGGGGGGACACTTTCCCCAGCTCTTTTGCCTCCCTTTTCTCCTTCGGGCCAGGTATGACAGCTTTTGAGGATTTTGAATATCCTTGGGATGCTCAAACCAGCATGTTCCTAGTGTTATGTCTCCTGAATACGTTCCAGGTCTTGTTTAGGGTTAAGCGACGATTTAAGACTGCCACCCAGAGATCCACCCTGAGGCTGGATAGTCAGGGGCGGCAGGGCATGTGGGAGGACACGGGCAGGTACCTAGAGAGCTTCTCACCTCCAATGGTCTGGGACTTCACCCCTGAACAACTACAGGGCCCTGATAGAGTGGTAGAATATCTGAAGGGGAAATGCTGTGGCTGCTCCAGAGAGGCACAACTCACCGCGCTGTGCTGGGCCCTGGCCAGTATCTACCAGGCACTGCTCAGTGTTACGCAGCACCCGCAGGGGGAAGAGATGGAGACCAGACCAACAGACACTGCGGCTACTGCAACCCCTGCAACAGACACGGTGGCTACTGCAACCCTTGCGACAGACACAGCGGCTTCTGCAACTCCTGCGACAGACACTGCAGCTACTCCAGCCCCGGTGGCAGCCACTGCCGCTGAACCAGGGAACCAACCCGTGCCGGTATCAGTTGCCCCCATACAGAAGAAGAAGTACACAAAGAAATCAGTTCGCTTAGTAAGGGATGATGATGAACCAGGGTTCATCACGAGAGCAGGAGGAAGAGGCAGAACCAGAGATAATCACCCAATCCCTATCCTTGAGTGAGCTGCGGGATATGCGAAAAGATTTCAGCCGACTTTCAGGCGAGCACATTGTCACCTGGCTGCTCCGATGCTGGGATAATGGGGCCGGTAGCCTGGAATTAGAGGGTAGGGAGGCCAGGCAGCTGGGATCCCTGTCTAGGGAAGGCGGCATTGACAAGGCAATTGGGAAGAAGACCCAAGCCCTCAGCCTCTGGAGGCGACCCCTGTCAGGCGTGAGGGAGAGGTACCCCTTCAGTGAGGATGTTGTATGTCACCCAAGCAAGTGGACTACCATGGAAAGAGGTATCCAGTACCTGAGAGAATTAGCCGTGCGGGAGATGATTTACTATGACCTGGACAATGCACAGTTACCCACAGACCCTGATGAGGTCCAATGCACAAGGCCCGTGTGGCGGAAGTTTGTACGGAGCGCACCATCATCATATGCCAACTCACTGGCAGTAATGGAATGGAAAGGCGAAGAGGGACCAACGGTGGATGAGGTGGCTGGCCGGCTCCGGCGATATGAAGAAAGTCTCTCTTCCCCCCTTGTCTCAGCTGTGGAGAAACTGTCCCGGAAGGTCCGGCAACTTGAAGGGAATATGTCCTACTCCCCACCTGCACAGGCCAGCATCTCAGCTATTAGAAGCAGGCATTTCCCCACTCAAGAGAGGGAGTACAGAGGGTACACACCACGAGGCACCCTGTGGTTCTACCTGCGGGACCACGGAGAGGACATGAGGAAGTGGGATGGACAACCTACTTGGATCCTGCGGACACGGGTACAGGAGTTGCAAGGAAGGACAACCACAAAAGGGGATCCCTCCAGGAAAAGTGCCGCCCCAGTTTCCAGCGGGCAGTTCCCCAGACAGAGCAGAAGGCCCGATCTTGCTTCTGATCCTCTTGAAGGAACTTCCAAGTCATTTCTGCAAGAAGTGAGTAACCAATACTCTGACCAGGATTAGAGGGGCCCTGCCTCCAGCCAGGTGGGGGAAAGGGACAACCGTGTCCGACGGTGTGGATTCGATGGCCTGGCACATCAGACCCACAGGAGTATGAGGCTCTAGTGGACACGGGTGCACAGTGCACCCTAATACCATCAAGCTATAGAGGGGCAGAACCCATCTGTATTGCTGGGGTGACAGGGGGATCCCAAGAGTTGACTGTACTGGAGGCGGAAGTGAGCCTAACTGGGAATGAGTGGCAAAAGCACCCCATTGTGACTGGCCCAGAGGCTCCATGCATCCTTGGCATAGATTACCTCAGGAGAGGGCATTTTAAGGACCCAAAAGGGTACCGGTGGGCCTTTGGCATAGCTGCCTTGGAGACGGAGGAAGTTAAACAGTTGTCTACCTTGCCTGGTCTCTCGGAGGACCCTCCTGTTGTGGGGTTGTTGTGGGTCGAAGAACAGCAGGTGCCGATCGCTACCACAACGGTGCATCGGCGGCAATAGTGCACTAACTGAGACTCTCTGATTCCCATCCATGAGCTGATTCGTCAACTAGAGGTTCAAGGAGTGATCAGCAAGACTCGCTCACCCTTTAACAGTCCCATATGGCCGGTGCGAAAATCTAATGGAGAGTGGAGGCTAACTGTAGACTATCGTGGCCTGAATGAAGTCACGCCACCGCTGAGCGCTGACGTGCCGGACATGCTAGAACTGCAGTACGAACTGGAGTCCAAGGCAGCCAAGTGGTATGACACAATAACCATGACATCTTCTTTATATGGAAGAGAACAGTTTAGGAAAAGCAAGGTAATAAGTGCACAGACAAAGCTTATGGACTATGGCTAAATTATAATAGCTAAGGTGCTTGAGGTCACCCTCTGCCCATAGACATCTTTCACTCTTTCAGAGGTCAGTTTCATTAGTCTTGGCAAGACTGTGGAATACGTGACATAACAGCACCCTCTGGATGCGACCATCCAGCCAGTTCCTTATCCACCGAACAGTCCACCCATCAAATCCGTATCTCTCCAACTTAGAGAGAAGGATGTTGGGGGGACCGTGTCAAAGGCCTTGCAGAAGTCCAGATAGATGATATCCGTAGCTCTCCCCTTGTCCACTGATGCAGTCACTCCATTGTAGAAAGCCACTAGAAAGCCACTGGGAAGTCCCAGACTGGACTCGGCGATGGGTGGGAACTGGATTCCACAGATGGAGTCAGGAACACATGGATCAGGATCAAAGGCAGACAAACAGATGGGGTCCTCCTCAGACGTCAGCCACTGAAGGAAGAGTTGACCCTTTGATCCCTCAGCTTTTATACTGAGCATGGGGCAGATGGGATGGAATAGCCCTGTTAGTCAGTTTTGGGTCACCTGTCCTGTCCACTCCTCCCTGCAGGTGGGACCCCTCTACGCTTTTCCGCTTCTGACCCTCCAACGGGGCAAATAACGAAATTAGCTGACCTTGGTTGTTATAGCAATAAGTCTAAGCAAGAGCCTCTCTGCATACCATTCCTTGGCACAAACTGTAAACATTGGTCTTATCACTCTGAAAACAAACCGCTTTCGACACAACATGCTGTTAATTTCATAGAGTTAGAAGAGGCCTAGCTAAGAAGTAAAATTACTGAACAGAAAGTTGGTTCTGTTTCACCTCAAACCAGGATAACAAACTACAGCTCTATGGAAAACCCTGCTTTCAAATTAATTTTCACATTTATCCCCCTTTTTGACTGGAAATTAAATTTTTGTCTTACAGTCATGATAAATTAGAATCACTCTGCCACTATACATTGTATTTTGAGGCCACATTTTAAGAAGAAGTCCACTTTTTATTACCCTGAATAAATTCTAGAATAAAATATAATGAAGTAATGGAACAACTGCATAATGATAAATTCTAAATTAATTAATTACTTTCAAGTAAATAATAATTTTGCAGAGAAGAAAAAAAACTCTCTGCACTATATTCCTCTAAAGGTTAGAGGAAATTCAAGAATTACTTATCCCTCTTCCATCCAATTCTGGATGTACTCTGTCTAACTGCTCTTTAAAAAATATAGCATATCATTAGCCGTGAAGACTCATTAACAGATGCAGGATAAAGGCACTGCTATCTGCTCTTCACAACAGAAACATTACTTTTACAGCGGGTAGTAAATGTTCTAAAAATAGTGTTTTGCAGGCTTTGGTCTCCGAACTTCTTGGAGTTTAAGGATTATTTTAAGAAGCTCACAAACATTAACCATAA